>NC_081290.1:206970443-207273473 GCF_030435805.1 Mustela lutreola | reverse complement strand
CTTGTACCATCCTCTTCCCAGTCACTCAAGGAAGATATGGGTATTCCTGGACTAGTATTATTGGTCTCATTCTTTGCCTTACCTCTGATATATTTCTTGGACCAACATCTTTCTTCCCATTTTTATGATCATGGTTCTGATTCAGATTTCTTCAGCCTTCACTTTTAGTATGCAATACCATCTTATTGTTCTCTCCTGCAATTAAATCCAAACTTTGCAGAATCACCAGAATAACCTATTAATGTATGTATCTATATCAACCCTTTCTTGAAAAACATCCAGTGGTACCATATTACATATAAGATTGACCACAAGCTTCTTAATATAAGATACACACACCATGTTAATCTTTGTTTAATAATTTGGATTTGCCTCTAATCTCTCCAACCTCTTCTCTTACCACTCCTTTTCTTGAAATTGTTAGTCCAATAACACAAAACTGTTTGCGGTTGTCCATTCATACCATCCAATCCTTGTGTGAATGAACCTTCTCTTGGCCTCTTTATTCAAATATACGCTTGCCTTATCAATTTCTCTAATACCAGATATTATATCAAATTTTATTTGCCAAAATTTGGGGCACCTGGGTGGCACAGTGGGTTAAGCCTCTGCCTTCAGCTCAGGTCATGATCTCAGGGTCCTGGGATTGAGCCCCACATCTGGCTCTCTGCTCAGCAGCCTACTTCCCTTCCTCTCTCACTGCCTGCCTTTCTGCCTACTTGTGATCTCTCTCTCTGTCAAATAAATAAATAAAAATCTTTAAAAATTTTTTTAAAAATAATTTTTATTTGCCAAAATTAAAATCCTAATTTTACTCCACCCATATCTCCAAAGAACTGCTACAGACTACAGTCTGTCCATTTTAGTAAAAGCAAATACATTCTTCTAGTTGCTCAGTGAATCAGGCCCCAAACCTAGATACTTGAGTACTCTTTTTGTCACATTTCATAATGAATCCCTTAGCAATTCCTGTCAACTCCCCAATCACATTTTTACCAGAAACAATACTGTCACTACCATCACCACTCTAATACTAATCATTTCTTTCATGGCTTTCTTGAAAATAGTCTCTTAGACTAATGGGCATTATTCCTCCCGCTTCTCCTCTGTATGCCTGCTTTGTCCTCACATTGTCTTTCTCTACCCACTAGTCAGAGAGAACTTTTGAAACATAAATTCACACGTTCTTCTCACCTCTATCACTTTCTCTCTTAACATGCTTTAGTTTTCTTCATTGCACTTATCACCACTTGACATACACTTGTGTGTTCCTGGTTTCTTCCCACTAAAATGAAAACTCCATGAGACCACAGACTTTCTTTATCCCCCACTTAGAAAAATGCCTGATCTACTGTGATTCTCAACCAATATTTTTGCATAAATGAGTAAGTGAATGTAACGTAGGTGTCTCTTATTTCAGGTAGTTTTCATTGCTTAGCATGGTTGCTTAAGTACCCCTCTCCAATGCTTTCTTTACAAAAGAGTACATATCTCCATTTCTTTATTCCATATTGAGTGATAGGCTTGGGTAAATCTCTCATTAGGTTGATCTTTGAGAATGAGAAACTATCTCTCTCATCTTTTTCATTTCAGTAGTATCATAGTGCCAATCATCCAACACACATTTAACACACTTTGGAATTGAATGGATGGATGGATGGATGGATGATGGATAAATGTTAAACAGCCTTTAGAAACATTTAAAATCTTCTCAGAATCATTAAGAACAATAGTCATTTGAACATATAATACTAAATTATATAGCTATCTGGATCAAATATATATGGCCTTGCAATACATCTAACACAGTAAATAATTTGCTCTTTGAGATTTAACTGTTAGTAAAATAATCTGTATATTTCAACAATGAATTTTGTGTATTTTCAGAGATCATCTATAGCTGGGTATTTAATGAGTTCCCTTCCTTTGTGGTGGAGGACAGCCGGCGGTTCATTTCCCAGGAGACAGGCAATCTGTATATTTCTAAAGTCCAGTCATCAGATGTTGGCAGCTATATTTGTCTGGTGAAAAACACAGTGACTAATGCTCGAGTACTTAGTCCTCCAACGCCACTCACTCTACGTAATGATGGTAAGTTGCATGGCCTGGATTAAAATGGTTAGCCACCTCAACTGTGAAAAATAAAGATGTATTTCTAAACATGTAAGCCTAATACAAATGTTTTTTAATTGTCATATTTAAGCATTCTATGTTTTTAGTCTGAGATTATGTATACCTTAGAATAAAAATTTTGACATAAGAAAGTGATGATTTTTTGTTGAGAACTATTAACCATATTATCCTAATCCCAAAGAAAGAGGGAGCCTTTGAAAAGATGAATTGTAATAAAGCCTTCAGTTTTTTCTTTGTTCTTTAGTGCCTCTATATAACATATGTGTATGAATTGCAAGCATTTTATAGGTTCACTTTTCATTACTTTTTTATGTTAGCTACCTTCAAACTGAATGTTCAGCTTTTAATACTTCATGGTATAGCTATAATTGTTATTAGTACTTTTCCAATAATAGAAGCAGTTGAAAACTTAAATTTTAAGTGCAATTCATGCAGAAATTATGATTCTATAATTATAGGTATTGCCATCTATCTAAAGTATCTTCAAATTTAAACACCTCATTTGTAGTTACAGACATTTACAGTTAAGCATTGCATTAAAGAAGTCAAGTGCTGTATTAACAGTTGATATATGATATGTAGCTTGCTCTGTCATGCAATGAAAAATCCATGAAGTGATTAAGAAGTGAGCTTGAGAATCCTGATTGATTTTCAAGCTTAAAAAATAATCTATTTCAACATTACTCTTTTATATGCTTAGTTTTAGAATATATGCTGCAGCACCTTACACTGAGTTTCATCACAGGATTTTTGCTGACTATACAGTTTCTCATTTTATATATTTGACACATATCTACATGTACACATATATAATATATATCCTATCTGGTAAAGAGTACACATACAATATCTAGTTTAGAGATAAAGAAGCCAATATTAGAGACATGAAGGGACCTGCCAAAAGTCACATAGCTAGGTAATACCATGGAGGAATAGCTGGGAAAGAAGAATGGAAATTGGGAAACCAATTCAAACTATTGAAAATCGCCAGCTGAGAGATGATGAGGTGCAGAATGAAAACACTGGTAGTTGCATTGGAGAGCAGGAAATATGAGGGATATTGAAGAGGTAGAATTACTAAAATTTAATAATTAATTAAATATCAGACTCTAGGAGGAAGTTTTGACACAGTTTGTGAACTGTGTGAAGATTCTCTTCAAAAGAAGAGATAACATAAAGAAAGGGATTGAGGATTTGGTAAATGTGAGGAATTCAGTTTTTAATATAATGAGATGGAGTTTTCTTGGGAAATCCATGTGGAAATATGTGGTAAGTATTTAGATATATATGTCTAATATATATAGAAGAGTGCTAGGCTAAAGAAAGATATTTAAAATTCATCATTGTGTATTCCCTCACTGTAGTTAAAGCTATGACTGTGAATATATGGTGTCAACATCAAGATTATATGAAAATGTCCATAGGGTGAAAAGAAAAATGGAACTAGATATGATTTTTTAAATTTACCTAGTTAAGAGCTTAGAATTTAGGTGATTTTCTATAAACCATTGCCATAATGTTTCTGAGCATCTTCTCAGTAATTCCTTAAGAATTTAAAACATCTTTACCTAAAATTGTAAAAATTTGCTGACTAGCAAATAAATATTTCCATTAACACTATCCATTTATGTAAGAATGTACACTTGGATAGTGACTGAGGTTGACAAGGGTTGTCTTATTTTCACAACATTGGTCTAAACATTACACTGACCATCATGAGAGAAAGTAGCGCATATATAAATCAGAATCCAAAAACAGATACTGGTTTCACTAGTACTTTAAAAGTTCAGTACTCAGGCCCAGATGTATTCCTTAACTTTATCTTTTGTCTTCCATGGTCCAACATTTCAAGAATAATATAAAATAATTTTTATTGTTATTTAAACTCCCTTGCCCCTCTGTCTTCTATTGCTATTGTTTGGAAAAACTTCTACATAGTTGAATTCAACTATGCCCTTAATCTGTGACTGCCCTGAGAATCTGAGAGCTGCGACAAAATTACACCCACAATTGATTCATGATTGCCAAATTCAAATGGGCCTTCAGGAGTGTCTCTCAATCTTATTAAGTTTCTGTGGATGGCTAACTTCCCAAAGAAGCATCTCTGCTTTCCTTAAACTGGACTGCCCCATCACCAGCATGTCACAGAAACTATATGTTACAACATTCATCTTCCTACTAACAAAATTAAATCTAACTACATCTGATTCATACTGTTTCTTCTCGCAAACTATTTCAATAGAATTGTTATACTGTCCCTTCACCTAATAGCACCAATCCCTCCATTCTTAACTCTTTCCTTTGGCCTTTACAGTACATTACACTGTTTCATATATATCTAGTACTATGTCTATTAAACTAATATTTTTTATACTAACTGAATTTACTGATGCAGTTGACATTGTTGACTGCTTTTTTTCTTTGATGAATATTTGTATTTTAAAAAATCATTTGAGCAGTACTACATGAAAGACTTAATAAAGCCAATAAAAAGTAAAATGAACTGTTATATTAAGGTTAGTATTTAAATTAAAAAGAAACAGTTGGGAAAAATTTTCTGAATTTCAATTTTATCATTCAGTGACAGTTTTATTTAAAATTTTATAAGAGGAGTTTGAAAATTCACATGTCTTCTTTCTGTGAATGATCTAGGGTTATTGTTTCCTTTGTGAATTACTTTTTCCTTCACCCTTTCTACACTACATTTATGTCCTTTTGTCTGCTACTTTTACTGTTACACTTTTACAAGTGTTCTAAACTTTTCCATGGAATAACTGTAAGGAAGGGCTGAAAATTAAATTTACAAATTATTACTGTAAATTGTTATTTACAAATTATTATTATGTAATTATCACTCAGTATCATATTGCTACAGGTTTTTAACCTATTCTTAGATGTGTGTGCTATACTAGATGTGTTTTTAATAAGTGAAACTTTGAATATAACAAGGAAAATTAGGCAAGGCTTTGATACGCATTCAAAGTGTATCAGAGATTTTGATACACTTTGAATGTGGGTTTTCTTTTTTTCAAAGATTTTATTTATTTATTTGACACAGAAAGAGAGCACAAGCAGAGGGAGCAGCAGGCAGAGGGAGCGGGAGAAGCACACTTCCTACTGAGCGGAGAGCCAGATGGATGTGCGGACTCGATCCCAGGACCCTGGGATCATGACCTGAGCCAGAAGCAGATGCTTAACTCACTGAACCACCTAAGCACCCTCATTTTTTTTTTAATATTGGATGTAGATTTTTCTTAAAATTCCAGATACAATTAATAGTTTTAATAATATTGTCGAAATATAAACATGAGTCATCACAAAACAAATGGTAAATGAAACCATCAGTTTGGTAAAGAAAGTCCATGAGAAAAGTATGATATAAAGAGACATGAACTGAAGAACAAATCTTGCATAATCCAACTTGCTTTGGAAGAGTAAAGAATAAAAATCCTACAAATACAAAAGATAATGAGAGGTCGGAGAAGTCATAGGAAAAACAGAAGTGTAGCATCAAGAAAGCCAGTGGAAATGAGTATTTGAACAAGATGTGAGCGTACAGCTCAGAATGGTGACTTGGTACATGTATCTGTTGCCTGTTCCCTTTCTGAGACCTTACAAGAAATCTGTATCTTTAATGAGAATGCTGGAGAGAAAGTATTACATTAACAAATGAGACATTTTGATACATTTCTGGGAAAATAAGAAAGGATGTGAATTAAAGGATTAAATAGATGGAGAAGATTATAACTTAAAGTTTAAAGGATCTAAATAAAGAAGGGACCAAGGACCATGGGCCTAGTGGAAGCCTAGGAAAAGCTTTAAAATCAAAGTTAGTTTTGAAGGGGGGCATAAGAGTGAGCAAAGAGGGATTAAAATATGTATGAAGAACAACTGTTTCAATGCAATATTGGAATCCCCCTCCTTCCCTATACAACATGCAAAAAGAGCAAAGGACAGATCTCTTAATAATATAAGTGAACTTTTCATGCAAGGTTGAAGTAGTTACTATGATAATGATGTACAGTATAAAACCTTCTTATTCTGACATTTGAGTGTCTGCAGCCTGAAAACCAGTTCCATGCCCTCATATCAAAACAGACCTGTCAACACATTCAGCTAGATACCCCCCACCCCTACCTCGGAAAGGAACAGATTGTATAGTTAACTCTCACCAACTTTTAAGCTTCTCAAACTTTACATTTATATGCAATCTAAGAGTTTTTATTAAAAAATTACTGAGCTTTCTGAGTGGTTATAGAATTCATACCAGAATAATGTGTAAAAAATAGGAAAATTTTAATATTACTCCAAGAGAGGCACAGATTAGACTGAAATCATTTTTAATTCAAAACTTTCATATCACTATTTGATCTCTCCTCAAAAAGAAAGTAATTGAAAAGTATATTCATAAGAAGTATATTCATAAGAAGGACATATTCCTGAATATTTTCCCAAGTAGGTGGCATAAATTAAACACTTAGTCTGAAAATAAAAATAGAATACAATTGTGGTTGGATCCATTTATTGTAGCACGGTCAACTGCAATTCCTGCTGGGTTGTACAAACCTCTCTATGCAGAGACAGGCATTGTAATGGATATTTCTGCAAACTTGGCAAACACTTCTGCAGGGGTTTGAATATAAAAATTACATTTAATCTGCTGTGACCGTACAGTTAGTTATGAAAATCATTTCAAGAACATTGCATTTTTACACTTCTCTGGAAAAAGAAAAAGTAGACCTTTCTAAAAATAATAGAAGCTATATACATAGGCACAGTATTTCAAGTACAACTATAATTTTACTTTATAAAATGTATTATTGTAGAATGCATGGTCATAGCTAGGTTTTTCTTAAAGCTTTCTAAAGCTTGAAACAAAATTTGCTTTTAGGTAGTTAATTGGAATGTATCCCTCAGAGGAGTGAGGGATGGGTTGGACATGAAGCATGAAATAATGTAATGGAAAGTTGCATTATGGAGATGACCACTTCTATAGGCCACTGGAGCTTGATCCCACGGGACCAGAGCCTTATGAAATGCACTCAGGGCAGTCTTCTTGGTGGACACATCATTGACCTTTCATCTCCCAGTCCCTGAAAGTGGCACCAAAAGCAGTTAACTCTGCACTTGCACTGCTGTCCTCAAGCTGCAACTCTGTGAAACTTGTTGCTCCTGCACAAACTGGTTACAGGAATAGTTGAGTGATATGGCCAAGATTATTTGAACTGGCATGTAGTAGGGGTCTAAAACGTAGATGGTGAAGCTTTAGACCTGAAGTGCATGAATGACGTGATCAGTTTCCCTCTGCTGACCCTGTGTGAAGTCATCCTCACACATTCACAAATGTATATCTCATACCAACTATGTGTTAGATAATTTGTGAGGTACTAAGGATTTAATGGAGGACAAAACAAATACAGTAATAATTCTCTTATAGTTATGAGGGATGATAATACCCTAAATACTGAATGTAACTTGCATCCTAAGATCTGCTTGTTTTCACTGAGTGCCCCCGAGGCCAGTGTCATATTATCATTTCATTAAAACCAAAACAAACAAAGCTTTTATGAGTAACACCAATATTTGCTAAAAGTTTGGAGGATAATTAGTGAAGTTCTAGCTTTCATAGTAAAATTTATTGAACACTCCCCTTTAAACCACATCTTTCTTTTGCCAAATTTTTATTCCTCCAGCTGCCACATCTCTTCCTCAAAACATTTCTACCTCTCCCACAGCACTGTTGCCTCTAGTCTCCCTTCAGGGTCTAGCTAATCCTCTCTTAATTATGACTATTTCATACTTTTATTTCTCCTCTCATCTGTGTCCTAGTCCAATTTTGAAGATTTTTTTAGCTGATTTTATTTTTGTGTAATCAACATTTATGTTAGTTACTACTCATGTAAGACATTGTTCTAAACACTTTATAAGTGTTAAAGGACAGAAAATATATAAAAGCAAACGTTAACTAAATGTTTTTACTGATATCATATAAGATATTAAACACATTACTAGGGATAAAGAAAATAACCATACTCTGATAACAAGCTTAAGTCTTTGAGAAGATATAGCAAAGCATCTTCTTACTATCCATTATGTACAGGACCAGGCTACTCATTTCTCTTTCAGTACAGATGGGATTTTTTCTTATAAGATATCCTTCCTTCCTAAGGTAGAATTCTCTCAGCCACCTCCTCTAGGGCTATAATGGCTCCACAGTGGCAGAAAGAGTATAATAGAAAAAGAAGAAAGAAAGAGAGAAAGAGAGAAGAAAGAAAGAAAGAGAAAAAAAGAAGAAAGAAAAGGGACAGAAGAAAGAAAGAATGAATGAACTAAAGAAAGAAAGGGAGGGAGGAAGAAATGGATGGAGGAAGGGAGGAAGGAAAGAAGAGTGAAGGAAAGAACAAATGAATTGATCCATGACCCTTTTCCCATCTTTGGAGTTGGAGAATGCAGTAGGGGGAAGAATAATTGAAGAAATAACTTGAGAAAGTGAGTAGGAATGGATTCAGAGTGCTTACAGAAAGATTGGCCTTTGTTAGAAAATTTATCACTTGTCAGTGAGAAGAAAAATAAAAAGACTGTAGATACAGATAACCTACTATTTGTTGGTGGGAAATCTGATGACTTTTTTTATTGAAGTACAATTAATACAGTGTTATATTAATTTCAGGGTATAATATGATGATTCAAAAACTCTATACATTTCTCAGTATTTATCAAAACAAGTGTACTCAGTCTTTATTTCACCCATTCCTATCTACATTTTTTTTTTTTTTTTATGAGCTACAGGCAAAGTCATCAGGTGAGAATTTATGTGTGGACAATAGGTTTATTTTTAAAACAAGAATTGAGCCAACAAGGAAATTATACACAGCTCCATTAATTTACTACTGAATAAATAAGATCCTATGAGCAATGCAAGGATAAAAAAATGGCATGCCCTTGAAGACTGTGGTAGGCTAATTCTAATTCCTAGAAACTTTAAATGTTACTTTTATGGTAAAGGAACTTTGTAGATGTGACTAAATTAAGGAACTTGATATGGAAATATTACCCTTGATTAGCCTGGATCACTCTAGATAATTAGTGTTAGCCCTAAATGTGGTTGCCAATGTTCTCATAAGAGGGAGACAAAGGGAGATTTGAGCACAAAAGCGGTGAGGACAACGTGATGATGGAAGCAGAGAATAGAGAGATGTGCTTTGAAGATGTTGGAAGGGCCAGGAGCTATAAAAGAAATACAGCTCAAGAATCCAGAAAAGGCAAGGAAATTATTTTTTCTAGAGCCTCCATAGGGAAGATAATCCAGCCTTCAAGAGGGACCACCTTAATTTAGGCCAAATGAAATTTTAATCTTCAGATTATAAACTTCTGACCTCTAGAATTTAAAAGACTGTGTTAACTTTAAACTACCAAATATTTTGTTAAGGCAATCATGGAAAACTAATACAAAGAGCAAACAGAAATCTAGAGAAAAGTACTTTTACTTGTCCTGTGGAATATTTGTGGTTCCTGAAGCAGTATGTGAGAGCTGTCTTATTCCTGTTTGCAAGAGTTGATGGTGTACCTCTCTTCACTTCTTGGTAGCTTGATATTTTTGTTCACAATTTTCGACTTAAGGATAGTTCCTAGGGGACTTGGAAAGCTTGTGAGAAGAGCACTCCTACTCCCATATATTTATATATGTGAAGGAAACTAAATAATATTAAGGCTTTATGTAAAAATCTGTAGGAATATAGAAACTTACTTGGCTTTTTTAACATTTTTTTAAAGGTTTTATTTATTTATTTGACAGACAGAGATCACAAGTAGGCAGGGAGGCAGGCAGAGAGAGAGAGGAGAGAAAACAGGCTCCCATTGAGCAGAGAGCCCGATGTGAGGCTCTATCCCAGGACCCCAGGACCATGACCTGAGCCGAAGGCAGAGGCTTTAACCCACTGAGGCACTCAGGCGCCCTTATTTGGCTTTTATGAATCTTTTATTTATTTTGCTGTATGTCCCTCTGGAAAGCTTATCATCTTGATACTCTTTTTTTTTTTAAGATTTCTTTTTTTTTAAAATTTTTTATTTTTTATAAACATACATTCTTATCCCTAGGGGTACAGGTCTGTGAATCACCAGGTTTACACACTTCACAGCACTCACCAAAGCACATACCCTCCCCAATGTCCATAACCACACCCCCTTCTCCCAAACCCCCTCCCCCCAGCAACCCTCAGTTTGCTTTGTGAGATTAAGAGTCACTTATGGTTTGTCTCACTCCCAATTCCACCTTGTTTCATTGATTCTTCTTCTACCCACTTAAGCCCCCATGTTGCATCACCACTTCCTCATATCAGGGAGATCATATGATAGTTGTCTTTCTCTGCTTGACTTATTTTGCTAAGCATGATACGCTCTAGTTCCATCCATGTTGTCACAAATGTCAAGATTTCATTTCTTTTGATGGCTTCATAGTATTCCATTGTGTATATATACCACATCTTCTGGATCCATTCATCTGTTGATGGACATCTAGGTTCTTTCCATAGTTTGGCTATTGTGGACATTGCTGCTATAAACATTCGGGTGCACGTGCCCCTTTGGATCACTACGTTTGTATCTTTAGGGTAAATACCCAGTAGTGCAATTGCTGGGTCATAGGGCAGTTCTATTTTCAACATTTTGAGGAACCTCCATGCTGTTTTCCAGAGTAGCTTAACCAGCTTGCATTCCCACCAACAGTGTAGGAGGGTTCCCCTTTCTCCGCATCCTCGCCAGCATCTGTCATTTCCTGACTTGTTGATTTTAGCTCATCTTGATACTCTTGATGAAATAAGAATATCAAGAAAATAAGAACATCAAGAAATCATTGGATAATTTCTGTAAAATGAATATTTGTTTTGCTCAATCTTGATAATCAGTCATTGCATACAATTCTATTTCTCCTCAGACTTATAAAAACAATTTGAACTTTTATCTATAGAAATAAGAATTTTTATCAAGAAAAACAATGTTCATCATTTAATTAACCCTCTTAATATGTCTTAGAAACTTTGAAGAGATATTTAATAAGTACTTACAAATAATAAGATACAATTGTTAAATCGGTATCTAACGGGCTTTTTAGTGATTTCCTTGTTATTGTAATTCAGGAAATAAGATACCAAAGGATGTAATAGTTTGATATTTAGCATTGTAATTTATATTTAGCATTGAGAATGTATCATTCTCAATATAAGAAAAGAAGGTGAACTTTGAGATTTTTATTTTTTTATAAGAGTGGAAGATGCAGAGGCGCCTGGGTGGCTCAGTCCTTAGGTGTCCGCCTTCAGCTCGGGTGTGGTCCCAGGGTCCTGGGATCCAGCCCGGCAGCAGGCTCCCTGCTCGGTGGCACGCCTGCTTTTCCCTCTCCCACTGCTGCTTTGCCTCCTTGTGCTCTCTTGCTTTCTCTGTCAAGTAAATAAATGAAATCTAAAAAAAAAAAAAAAAAAAAAAAAAAAAAAGTGGAAGATGTATGTTCAGTTGTGTTAATCTGACTTCCTTTTCTATTGTCATGCTATTCTACAACTCAGTTGTTACACTTTCTTTATTTAATAACCTGAAATCTGCATTGATTCTCACCACACCACTCAATGTGTTTTCTCAAAATTGGTCATCTATCTGTTAGTCAAATAGATCAGTGTTTTCTCAGCCTTCATCATTCTTGACCTCTTTGTGGTTTATGTTTAAACCTTAAAATATTTGTTTTTCTTAACTGGCAGTAGACTATCCCAAAGAGTTTCATCTAAACCTGAAACTCTCTCTTCTCAATCTACTCCCTAAATAAATCACTCCATGGAATTCTCTGTCTACCTGTGTCCATTCACCCATTTGTCTGCTTCGTTTATACTTGGCATTGTTTTAGAAAAGATTTAAGGAGCATTAATCTTGTAAATATAGATATTCGTCCAAGATTCTACTCCTGAGTTGCACCTTTATTTCTATTTTTTTTTCTTTAATGAGCACTTCTATTTCTCTGTTTCCAATTTAGAATTTTCCCACAAAGATTTCTCTAGCTGTGTTGTTAGTAAGATCACTTTTCTCCTAGACATCTTATATAAATATATCTGGGACAATAAAATCCTCCAAACCTCTACCACATAAATACATTCAAGAGTTTGGCAAGTTCTGTGAATTCTACATCTGTGATGTTATTCTCATGCATCTTCTTTCAACTTCTAATTATAATAGTCTTTATTTCTTGCATAGATCAGTGGCTTTCAACCACCTTTTTCTATAATTCATATAAGGTGAATAGTATTTCTATCCAAAACTCACTTTCAAAAGGATTGCCACTGTTTAGACTATGGAAGAAAAGAAAGACTGCAGGTGCAGTGCCTGTCAACTAGCTCTTATACCACCTCCTTTATCATCAATCAAAAAAGCTTCCAGGAAGCAGGCTCATGAGAGTAGCATCATTTCAGAGATTTAAACTAGCATCTATTTTGATTAATTTTGTTTAAAGTAAATCGGTCAGAAAGTCAGGTTTGATTTACTACGTATATTATTATCCTTGGACAAGAGACTTAACCTGTCTGCGGTTCAGTTTATTCTTCTGAATATGGGATAGCATGGATACTTGTCTCATGGGATTATTGTGAGGAGTAGTGCATTAATATGTGTAAAGCAAATTAGAAAACTGCCTATTACATAGGAAACATTAGTAAAAGCTAGTTATTAACACAATATTTATCACAAAATCCCCACTGTATTTCACTAGTGTGTGGGTCATTGCTGATAGGAAATACTTTCCTGGTTCCATTACTGTAGAGTTTATTGTTGCTGTTCTTTACTGTTTAAATTCAAACTCCTCTGTGTAGAACTGATGTTTTAATGTAGTTTTGTGTTGTTTTGTTTTATGGGAGGAGTAGCAGTGGGAGACGTTTAATATTTTATCACAAGCTTTCTTCATTCTATCATTCTTCATTTAAAATCTGTTTCATTAAAATCTAAAATTTAAAATTAAAATTTTCTTACTCTATCTCTTTTGTGTTCTTTCTTCCTGAGAAGCCCTCTTAACTCCTACTTCTGTCTGCAAGTATTTGAATGACTAACTAGCTCATACAACTAGCTAGATACAATAAGTAGGAATAGAATCTACTAAATAATAAGGGTAGTTTGAACTGTATTCTAAAACATGTCCTTATGTTTGAACATATTGAAAATCATCTGCCACGTTCATAATACCCACCCACACAACCTTATGATATCTTCATGGAAATTGTATTTTCCAGCTTGCTATTTCCCTTTTCCATTTGCTTTGCATGTAGTAATGCACTTAATCCTCACAATAACCCTATGAGACAATTATCCATGGTATCTCAATTACCCAAAAGTTTTGAAATTTTATTATCCCCATATTAAAATATTCTACAAAATAATAAACAAATGCCAGCTCTAATTTGACTCCTGAGGACTTCTCCGTTTCACCAACATATTGCTTCCAATATCTAAGGTATTTCAGTATCCATGACAAAACATTACTCTTGTACATTATTTAATTCATTATGCAGCATTATTTGCAATAGTCAAAATATGGAAGCAACCTAAGTATTCATCAATAGATGAATAGATAAAGAAGATGCAGTACATATAGACAATGAAATATTACTATTCAGCCATAAAAAATAATGAAATCTTGCTATTCACAACAACATGGATGGATCTAGAGGGTATTATTGCTAAGTAAAATAAGTCAGACAAAGAAAGACCAATACCATAAAATTTCACTTATATCTGGAATCTGAAAAATAAAACAAACAAATAAACAAACAGAAACAGATTCATAAATACAGAGAACAAACTGATAGTTGTCAGAGAGAAGGATAAGCAAAATATGTGAGGGGATTAAGAGGCACAAACTCCTGATTATATAATAAATACATCACAAGAATGAAAATTACAGTATAAAAATATAGTTAATGATATATTAATAACTTTAGGAGAAGATAGTAACTCCATATATCATGATGAGTATTTTGTAAAGTGTATAATTGTTGGATCACTATGTTCTAAAGCTGAAACCAATATAAATTGTATGATAAGTATACATCAATTAAAAATAAAATAATAGGGCGCCTGGGTGGCTCAGTGGGTTGAGCCGCTGCCTTCGGCTCAGGTCATGATCTCAGGGTCCTGGGATCGAGTCCCGCATCAGGCTCTCTGCTCAGCAGGGAGCCTGCTTCATCCTCCCTCTCTCTCTCTCTGCCTGCCTCTCTGCCTACTTGTGATCTCTCTCTCTGTCAAATAAATAAGTAAAATCTTTTAAATAAAATAAAATAAAATAAAATAATAAAATAACATTTAATAATAAAATTTCTCAAAACCTTTTGGAAATCTATAAACTTGCACCTAATAGGCCAAAGTTTAATAGTGTGATCCTCAAATACTTGCATGATAATAGTCATGGGTGCTTATAAAAAATTAAAATGTTGGGCACACCCAAGATCTAACCAATCAGAATTTCTGAAGTAGTCCTAGAAATTAGTATTTTTATCTCCAGAAATGCATAATGAACAAATTACCAATAAACACTTCATTGTTGAGACACAAGGAGTGTTTTCACTCTCCTCCTTCCCCAAATGATCCCAGCAGCCCTCTCCCAACTGAAAGTATTAGGAAGATTTAAACCCAAAGGATCTTTCTCCCTGAACTGGAAAAGCACTTCTTCAGGTATAGTGAGTCAGCAAGTCCTTCCCAAACCACACCAGCTAGCAGAATGTACACTGTCTTTAAAAATGTTTACAGGCCTCCAAATTCTTCAGGAAAATTCTAAAAAAATTAAAGTCCTAGACATACTTTATCCCTGGCAGGTCTCAGGAGAACCTGGGTCTTCAAATGCACTACTAGGACTCCATTAGTAGAGTCACTGTTCCAGGTATTCCTTCAAAAAGGACTGGAAAAAATAAATAACTTAATATATGTGTGCAAGTTGTCCTTGCCCTGCAAATCCCAGGAATCTGCATTTTCCATAGCACTTCCCAGATATTTCGTATTCTATGCAATTACAATTGGGAGCCCTCTGTCCACTGTACTAAATCATTACTTGCCAAGCATTTGTTGTTGTTTGGTGTTGTTGTTGCCCATTAATATTACATACCTCTTTATATTTTTTAAAAATAATTTATTTATTTTCAGCATAACAGTATTCATTATTTTTGCACCACACCCAGTGCTCCATGCAATCTCTGCCCTCTATAATACCCAACACCTGGTACTCCAACCTCCCACCCACCCACCACTTCATTCCCCTCAGACTGTTTTTCAGAGTCCATAGTCTCTCATGGTTCACCTCCCCTTCCAATTTCCCCCAACTCCCTTCTCCTCTCCAACTCCCCATGTAATCCATGATATTTGTTATGTTCCACAAGTAAGTGAAACCATATGATAATTGACTCTCTCTGCTTGACTTATTTCACTCAGCATAATCTTTTCCAGTCCCATCCATGTTGCTACAAAAGTTGGATATTCATCCTTTCTGATGGAGGCATAATACTCCATAGTATATATGGACCACAATTTCCTTATCCATTCGTCTGTTGAAGGGCAGAAAGATTCCCTTCTTTTTTTTTTTTTAAATATACATATATTTTTATCCCCAGGGGTACAGGTCTGTGAATCACCAGGTTTACACACTTCACAGCACTCACCAAAGCACATACCCTCCCCAATGTCCATAATCCCACCCCCTTCTCCCAAACCCCCTCCCCCCAGCAACCCTCAGTTTGTTTTGTGAGATTAAGAGTCACTTCTGGTTTGCCTCCCTCCCATCCCATCTTGTTTCATTTATTCTTCTCCTACCCACTTAAGCCCCCATGTTGCATCACCACTTCCTCATATCAGGGAGATCATATGATAGTTGTCTTTCTCTGCTTGACTTATTTCGCTAAGCATGATATGCTCTAGTTACATCCATGTTGTCGCCAATGGCAAGATTTCATTTCTTTTGATGGCTTCATAGTATTCCATTGTGTATATATACCACATCTTCTGGATTCATTCATCTGTTGATGGACATCTAGGTTCTTTCCATAGTTTGGCTATTGTGGACATTGCTGCTATAAACATTCGGGTGCACGTGCCCCTTTGGATCACTACGTTTGTGTCTTTAGGGTAAATACCCAATAGTGCAATTGCTGGGTCATAGGGCAGTTCTATTTTCAACATTTTGAGGAACCTCCATGCTGTTTTCCAGAGTGGCTGAACCAGCTTGCATTCCCACCAACAGTGTAGGAGGGTTCCCCTTTCTCCGCATCCTCGCCAGCATCTGTCATTTCCTGACTTGTTGATTTTAGCCATTCTCACTGGTGTGAGGTGATATCTCATTGTGGTTTTGATTTGTATTTCCCTGATGCCAAGTGATATGGAGCACTTTTTCATGTGTCTGTTGGCCATCTGGATGTCTTCTTTGCAGAAATGTCTGTTCATGTCCTCTGCCTATTTCTTGATTGGATTATTTGTTATTTGGGTGTTGAGTTTGCTAAGTTCTTTATAGATTCTGGACACTAGTCCTTTATCTGATATGTCGTTTGCAAATATCTTCTCCCATTCTGTCAGTTATCTTTTGATTTTGTTAACTGTTTCCTTTGCTGTGCAAAAGCTTTTGATCTTGATGAAATCCCAATAGTTCATTTTTGCCCTTGCTTCCCTTGCCTTTGGTGTTGTTCCTAGGAAGATGTTGCTGCAGCTGAGGTCGAAGAGGTTGCTGCCTGTGTTCTCCTCAAGGATTTTGATGGATTCCTTTCGCACACTGAGGTCCTTCATCCATTTTGAGTTTATTTTTGTGTGTGGTGTAAGGAAATGGTCCAATTTCATTTTTCTGCATGTGGCTGTCCAATTTTCCCAACACCATTTATTGAAGAGGCTGTCTTTTTTCCATTGGACATTCTTTCCTGCTTTGTCGAAGATTAGTTGACCGTAGAGTTGAGGGTCTATTTCTGAGCTCTCTATTCTGTTCCATTGATCTATGTGTCTGTTTTTGTGCCAGTACCATGCTGTCTTGATGATGACAGCTTTGTAATAGAGCTTGAAGTCCGGAATTGTGATGCCACCAACGTTGGCTTTCTTTTTCAATATCCCTTTGGCTATTCGAGGTCTTTTCTGGTTCCATATAAATTTAAGCATTATTTGTTCCATTTCTTTGAAAAAGATGGATGGTACTTTGATAGGAATTGCATTAAATGTGTAGATTGCTTTAGGTAGCATAGACATTTTCACAATATTTATTCTTCCAATCCAGGAGCATGGAACATTTTTCCATTTCTTTGTGTCTTCCTCAATTTCTTTCATGAGTACTTTATAGTTTTCTGAGTATAGATTCTGTATCTCTTTGGTTAGGTTTATTCCTAGGAATCTTATGGTTTTGAGTGCAATTGTAAATGGGATTGACTCCTTAATTTCTCTTTCTTCTGTCCTGCTGCTGGTGTAGAGAAATGCAACTGATTTCTGTGCATTGATTTTATATCCTGACACTTTACTGAATTCCTGTATAAGTTCTAGCAGTTTTGGAGTGGAGTCTTTTGGGTTTTCCACATAGAGTATCATATCATCTGCGAAGAGTGATAATTTGACTTCTTCTTTGCCGATTTGGATGCCTTTAATTTCCTTTTGTTGTCTGATTGCTGAGGCCAGGACCTCTAGTACTATGTTGAATAGCAGTGGTGATAATGGACATCCTGCCGTGTTCCTGACCTTAGCGGAAAAGCTTTCAGTTTTTCTCCATTGAGAATGATATTTGCGGTGGGTTTTTCATAGATGGCTTTGATGATATTGAGGTATGTGCCCTCTATCCCTGCACTTTGAAGAGTTTTGATCAGGAAGGGATGCTGTACTTTGTCAAATGCTTTTTCAGCATCTATTGAGAGTATCATGTGGTTCTTGTTCTTCCTTTTATTGATGTGTTGTATCACATTGACTGATTTGCGGATGTTGAACCAACCTTGCAGCCCTGGAATAAATCCCACTTGGTTGTGGTGAATAATCCTTTTAATGTACTGTTGAATCCTATTGGCTAGTATTTTGTTGAGTATTTTCGCATCTGTGTTCATCAAGGATATTGGTCTATAGCTGTCTTTTTTGATGGGATCCTTGTCTGGTTTTGGGATCAAGGTGATGCTGGCCTCATAAAATGAGTTTGGAAGTTTTCCTTCCATAGCTATTTTTTGGAACAGTTTCAGGAGAATAGGAATTAGTTCTTCTTTAAATGTTTGGTAGAATTCCCCCGGGAAGCCATCTGGTCCTGGGCTTTTGTTTGTTTGGAGATTTTTAATGACTGTTTCAATCTCCTTATTGGTTATGAGGCTTTCTATTTCTTCCTGGTTCAGTTGTAGTAGTTTATATGTTTCTAGGAATGCATCCATTTCTTCCAGATTGTCAAATTTGTTGGCATAGAGTTGCTCATAGTATGTTCTTATAATTGTTTGTATTTCTTTGGTGTTAGTTGTGATCTCTCCGCTTTCATTCATGATTTTATTTATTTGGGTCTTTCTCTTTTCTTTTTGATAAGTCGGGCCAGGGGTTTATCAATTTTATTAATTCTTTCAAAGAACCAGCTCCTAGTTCCATTGATTTGTTCTATTGTTTTTTTGGTTTCTATTTCATTGATTTCTACTCTGATCTTTATGATTTCTCTTCTCCTGCTGGGTTTGGGGTTTCTTTCTTGTTCTTTCTCCAGCTCCTTTAGGTGTAGGGTTAGGTTGTGTACCTGAGACCTTTCTTGTTTCTTGAGAAAGGTTTGTACCGCTATATATTTTCCTCTCAGGACTGCCTTTGTTGTGTCCCACAGATTTTGAACCGTTGTATTTTCATTATCATTTGTTTCCATGATTTTTTTCAATTCTTCTTTAATTTCCCGCTTGACCCATTCATTCTTTAGAAGGATGCTGTTTAGTCTCCATGTATTTGGGTTCTTTCCAAACTTCCTTTTGTGGTTGAGTTCTAGCTTTAGAGCATTGTGGTCTGAAAATATGCAGGGAATGATCCCAATCTTTTGATACCGGTTCAGTTCTGATTTAGGACCGAGGATGTGATCTATTCTGGAGAATGTTCCATGTGCACTAGAGAAGAATGTGTATTCTGTTGCTCTGGGATGAAATGTTCTGAATATATCTGTGATATCCATCTGGTCCAGTGTGTCGTTTAAAACCTTTATTTCCTTGCGGATCTTTTGCTTGGATGATCTTTCCATTTCAGTGAGGAGAGTGTTAAAGTCCACTACGATTATTGTATTATTGTTTATGTGTTTCTTTGATTTTGTTATTAATTGGTTTATATAGTTGGCTGCTCCCACGTTGGGGGCATAGATATTTAAAATTGTTAGATCTTCTTGTTGGACAGACCCTTTGAGTATGATGTAGTGTCCTTCCTCATCCCTATTATAATCTTTGGCTTAAAATCTAATTGATCTGATATAAAGATTGCCACTCCTGCTTTCTTCTGATGTCCATTAGCATGGTAAATTCTTTTCCACCCTCTCACTTTAAATCTGGAGGTGTCTTCGGGCTTAAAATGAGTTTCTTGGAGGCAACATATAGATGGGTTTTGTTTTTTTATCCATTCTGATACCCTGTGTCTTTTGACAGGGGCATTTAGCCCATTAATATTCAGGGTAACTATTGAGAGATATGAATTTAGTGCCATTGTATTGCCTGTAAGGTGACTGTTACTGTATATGGTCTCTGTTCCTTTCTGATCTACCACTTGTAGGCTCTCTCTTTGCTTATAGGACCCCTTACAATATTTCCTGTAGAGCTGGTTTGGTGTTTGCAAATTCTTTCAGTTTTTGTTTGTCCCGGAAGCTTTTAATCTCTCCTTCTATTTTCAATGATAGCCTAGCTGGATATAGTATTCTTGGCTGCATGTTTTTCTCATTTAGTGCTCTGAAAATATCATGCCAGCTCTTTCTGGCCTGCCAGGTCTCTGTGGATAAGTCAGCTGCCAATCTAATATTTTTACCATTGTATGTTACAGACTTCTTTTCCCGGCTGCTTTCAGGATTTTCTCTTTGTCACTGAGACTTGTAAATTTTACTATTAGGTGACGGGGTGTGGGCCTATTCTTATTGATTTTGAGGGGCGTTCTCTGAACCTCCTGAATTTTGATGCTCATTCCCTTTGCCATATTGGGGAAATTCTCCCCAATAATTCTCTCCAGTATACCTTCTGCTCCCCTCTCTCTTTCTTCTTCTTCTGGAATCCCAATCATTCTAATGTTGTTTCGTCTTATGGTGTCACTTATCTCTCGAATTCTCCCCTCGTGCTCCAGTAGCTGTTTGTCCCTCTTTTGCTCAGCTTCTTTATTCTCTGTCATTTGGTCTTCTATATCCCTAATTCTTTCTTCTGCCTCATTTATTCTAGCAGTGAGAGCCTCCATTTTTTATTGCACCTCATTAATAGCTTTTTTGATTTCAACTTGGTTAGATTTTAGTTCTTTTATTTCTCCAGAAAGGCCTTTTATATCTCTCGAGAGGGTTTCGCTAATATCTTCCATGCCTTTTTCGAGCCCGGCTAGAACCTTGAGAATTGTCATTCTGAACTCTAGATCTGACATATTACCAATGTCTGTATTGATTAGGTCCCTAGCCTTAGGTACTGCCTCCTGTTCTTTTTTTTGTGTTGAATTTTTCCGTCTTGTCATTTTGTCCAGATAAGAGTATATGAAGGAGCAAGTAAAATACTAAAAGGGTGGCAACAACCCCAGGAAAATATGCTTTAACCAAATTAGTAGAGATCCCAAATCGTTAGGGGGGAGAAAGGGGATAAAAAGAGGTTCAAAAAGAAAGAAAGAAAAGGAAGAAAGGAAAAAAAAAAGAAAAAAGAAAAAAAAAGAAAAGAATTAAAAAAAAGAAAACAAATAAGAAAAATATAAAAAAGAAAAAATATATATATTTGATAAACTAGTTAAAAAACGTTAAAAAATAAAAAGGTAAACGTTAAAAAAAATTTTACCAGAAGGCGAGAAAAAAAAACAAAAAATGAAAAAGAAAACAATTAAATTAACTGCAAGACTAAAAAAAATCACAGGGAAAAAGCCATGAGTTCCGTGCTTTGCTTTCTCCTCCTCTGGAATTCTGCTGCTCTCCTTGGTATTGAAACCGCACTCCTTGGTAGGTGAACTTGGTCTCCACTGGATTTCTTGTTGATCTTCTGGGGGACGGGCCTGTTGTAGTGATTCTCAAGTGTCTTTGCCCCAGGCGGAATTGCACCGCCCTTAGCAGGGGCCGGGGTGAGTAATCCACTTGGGTTTGCTTTCAGGAGCTTTTGTTCCCTGAGTGCTTTCTGTAGAGTTCCGGAGGATGGGAATACAAATGGCGGCCTCCTGGTCTCCGGCCCGGAGGAGCCGAGAGCCCAGGGCCCCACTCCCCAGTGCGCCCTCAGAGAACAGCGCTCCGTCACTCCCGTCTGCCCGACCTCCAGCCATGCTCTGAGCTCACCGAGCCTGCGACTGGTTCAAGGTAACACCGAGCTGTGAGCTTACTGTTGGTTCTGTCTCTGTAGCCAGCTTTCCCGTTCTAATACCCACAAGCTCTGTGACACTCAGACACCCCCGATCCTTCTGTGACCCTGCGGGATCTGAGGCCACGCTGACCCCACGTGGGCTTCGCCCCGGGTAGCCTCTGGAGCGATGTCCCTCAGCGGAACAGACTTTTAAAAGTCCTGATTTTGTGCGCGGTTGCTCCGCCGCTTGCCAGGAGCCAGCCCCTCCTCCCGGGGTCTATCTTCCCGTCGCTTTGGATTCACTTCTCCGCCGGTCCTACCTTTCAGAAAGTGGTTGTTTTTTGGTTTCCAGAATTGATGTTCTTCTTCTCTTCGATCTGCCGATGGATTTTCAGGTGTTTGCAATCTTTAGATAAGCTATCTAGCTGAACTCTGGCTAGCTGAAGTAGTCTCAGCCTGCTATTTCTCCGCCATCTTGACTCCTCCCCCACATACCTCTTTATATTTTTTAAAGTCCTTTATTATACCAGACAGGATTTCCAAACAAAAGCTGGATGAAAGAATATACAGGATCACATTGGAAGAATCCTGCTAAAATTTCAGATTCCTGGGCCCTTCCCTTAGATGCTGTGATTTGGTAGGCCAGAAGTAAAGATTAGAGATACTTATTTTTTACTTTCTCACTGGGAATTTTTATGTTCAGTCAGCTTAGGGACTGTCTGACATTTTATTCTATCCAAAAAGCATCTGTGACTTTAAAGTCATCATCAAACAGTTACAGTATTTCTTCAATTTGTTTATTGCTTCTGGATTATTTTTTATTAACATATAATGTATTATTTGCTTCAGGGGTACAGGTCTGTGATTCATCAGTCTTACAAAGTTCACAGCACTCACCATAGCACATACCCTCCCCAGTGTCCATTACCTAGCCACCCCAATCCTCCCACCCTCCTCTCCTCCCTGATACTGAGTGATATGGAGCACTTTTTCACGTGTCTGTTGGCCATCTGGATGTCTTCTTTGCAGAAATGTCTGTTCATGTCTTCTGCTCATTTCTTGATTGAATTATTTGTTCTTTGGGCATTGAGTTTGATAAGTTCTTTATAGAATTTGGAGACTAGCCCTTTATCTGATATGTCATTTCCAAATATCTTCTCCCATTCTGTCATTTGTCTTTTGGATTTGCTGACTGTTTCTTTTGCTATGCAAAAGCTTTTTATCTTGATGAAGTCCCAATAGTTGTATTTAATTCATAGTTTTTGATCACCTTTAAGGTAATTACTGAAATTTAGATTAATATGATGATTTTGGAAGAATGTCCTCATAACTGAGCTGCCATAGGTGCCATAGCTCTTTTCACTTTATTTGGACAATCTTTATATTATTAAAAAGATGCCCATTTTCCTATGGTTTTATTTTCCTCATTTTGTTTGCACTGCTATTCTTAACATGATCTACCTGATTTTTCTCTGAAATACAATACAATTCAAATGCAATAATGTATTTGAAAATAACCTTAAGTTTCTTTGTAAATCATTTTAAATTATTTCTTTCCATTTTTCTCTCCTGAACTAATTCTAACATTTTGACTCAGCTCTTCTGTCTAAAATTGAGTAATGCTATGGTAGATATTTTATGGTTTCTGTTATACAGCAACTATTTAATACATATCCTTATTTATACCCTCCTTTACTGAATTATACTTTTATTTTCTGATCATTTTTATTATCCAGTGCTAAAAATCACATACAGGATATTGAGGGTTCTAAAACTACTTCCAGAAAGCAATTTGTAATATTTAGAAATGTATCTCTCACAGTTAACCTCCATGAGATATTTTGCAAATTTATCATGAATCAATAAGACTGATTTTTTTTAAATAAATGTACTGAAACTCATATATTCAAATGAATGTTGTGTTCTTTCATAGTAGACATATTGGGAGGCAATTTACTTTTATTAGTATAATCTTGCCATTATTCAAAAGATTTTATAACTCAGTGATTCATCTTACTATATAAACCCTGTATTTCAGTGTTGTGCAGGGAAGATAGCAGCTGCATAAGTGAAAGTCGATAATACTTACCACTTTTCCTATGCACTAGGCCACCAGTACTGAAAGCTTTTCATACATTCTCTTATTCAGTCCTCACAACAAAACAGCATTTTGAATCTTTCTTTTACAGTTAAAGAATTTGCTGTTTGGACAGGTATCAGGTCCTCTTACCTATATTTGTATGACTTTAAAAAGTATACTGCTAAACATTATACTTTATGGTTCAGTTGCCAGCCAATGAAGGGACTTGCTCAAGGTCAGAGTTGGTGGAACATGTGGTATCAGACCTCTAACTTACAGTGTGCTTTCCATTGTATCATTATGCCTCTCTTATGACATCATTGCCAAATTGGGGGCTTGGGTTATTTTATCAGTATTATCTAAATCAAATTTAAAAGTTGTGCTTAGAGATGATCCTCAATATGAATAGCATGTGAGGATTTTTTTTCTCAATTCATCAAGAATGAGAGTTCATCACATTTATTAAATTAGAGTATAATGAGTAACCTATATAAGTAAAATTGGGATTATGCTGATCTTTGGGAATGACACAATTCATCTATAGAAAATGTAAGGTTGCCCACTATATAGTGTGTTAATTATCTGCCAAGATATCTGTCAGGAGAATACATAGTCTAATTTTCTTAATAATTAGTAGGCTACTTAATATTACAGCAACCTTTTCTTTAAATGTAGGTTTTCTTTTAAAATGTCAGAGTTCTAAAAAAATTTAATTATGAGGAAAAGAAAATGAATATGCCAAATTCAGCATCCTAAAGAATATTTCTATCACTCACTGCTTTAATAAATAAATTAAAGCTAACATAAAGAAATATTTTGCTGTCATCCTGATATCCAGATGATCAAATACATGTAGTACAAATCTTACTGACAGCCAACTTAGAAATGTTTCATATGTATGGATAGCTGTCCTCCCACAAGCTAGTCACTGCCACAGGCCCTTCTAACTTTGTCTTTATTTAAACAAAAGCTTTATCCCCAAGAAGATTTTAGAGAATTTGAAATTCAGAATTGAGTGAAAGCAGAGAACAAGTTTTAAAAAGAAGAAACAATGGGAGCAATTTAGAGACTCTAACCACAGAAATGGACTTTCAGGCAGATCTGGCTAAATGCAATAGACCCACTATCTCTGACCTCTTCCTCCCCTATGGCATAATAATTAAATCACTCAGGTTCAAATTCCATGAGCTAAATAGTCATTTAGATAATAAGCACTATGCTTTAAAAATAAAATTCCACAGAGAGTTGAATTTTCTGAAGTAAAAAAGTATTTTTTTTTTTTACTTCAGAACATATATGAATTAAATCATATCTTTTTACTTTTAAAGTCTTACGAGACAATATCCCAGTGATGAAGGAGTGCATGAGTTATAAGGGAAGAGAGTTGGATAAGACTCTAAAGAATAAAAGAAAGGAATTTTGTATCACTTTTTAAAATTTATAAATATGAATATATATATACACACACACAGCCAGGCAGAGAACTTTTGAGGCAGACTTAATTATTTTGTAATCCCAGTACTGCTTCTTTTTAATTATGTGACCCACCCTTTCAAAGCTTGGTTTCTTGGTTCATATAACAGGGATTATAACTACCTTGAGATTGTTGTAAAGATTAGAATAATTATGCATATAAAGAATCTGGCATAGTTCACAGGTATTTTTGGTTCTTGGGATTGAGGATGAATAACACACCCTTTGATCCTCAAAGAATGCATCATTTAATAGGGTAATTAGACAAGGTGCTTATTCTGTTAAGTAACATCACAATATGTGAAGAGTAAAATAAAGAGGTATCATATGTCAGGGGTGCAAAAAAGGCAAGAACCGACTCCACAGCATCAACAGGAGTCTGCAGAGCAGATTTGACATTTGAAAGAAAGAAAAAGAGTTTGTCATTTGTCCCAGTTCTGGGCTGGTATTATAGACAAAAGGAAAAAGATAGGCAAAGGAACTAGAGAAGAAAGGTAAACAAAAAGTAGAATAGGAAAAAAAAAAATTTGTTTTTCAAGTTTTCATCTGACATTGGCTCTGCATCAGGGAAGGAAGCATATGTAGAGAGGAGAGGTGATTTATTTTCTCCTCTCTCTTAACCTAAACCTTGCTTCTAGGACCCAGAAATCCAAAGAGCTATGTTAGCGCTATACATCACTTGTTATGAAGTAGTCAGTATTTTTAAGTTAAATAGCAACCAAACCATTACTTACAATTTTCTATGGAAAATGTGTTTGGCTCTAAAGCACTGATTTACCTCAGAACACATGGAATAAAATTTATTCACTGTATAGCATTGTGGAAAAAGCATGAACAATAGGGCCAGACTTCCTGAATTCAAATTGTGCCTGTAGCATTTAATAGCCATAATTTTGGACAATTCTTTTTTTTTTCCTATTTTTTTAAAGATTTTATTTATTTATTTGACAGAGATCAGAGTAGGCAGAGTAGGCAGAGAGGCAGGGAGAGAGAGAGAGGGGAAGCAGGCTCCCAGCTGAGCAGAAGTCTGATGTGGGGCTCGATCCCATGATCCTGGGATCATGACCTGAGCTGAAGGCAGGTCATGCAAGCTGGCTTTAACCCACTGAGCCACCCAGGTGCCCCAACTTTGGAAAATTCTTTAAAAAGATTTTATTTATTTATTTGACAGAGAGAGAGAGGGAACACAAACAAGGGGAGCAGCAGGCAAAGAGGGAGGGAAAAGCAGGCTTCCTGCTGAGCAGGAAGTCCAACAGGGGGCTCCATCCCAGGACCCTGGGGTCATGACCTGAGCTGAAGGCAGACCCTTAACCAACAAAGCCATGCAGATGTGTCCCAGAAAATTTTTAACCTTTCTAATTTAGTTTCCTCAGAGGTAAAATGAGGAAACTACTAGACCAATTCAAAAGGTTGTAAGAATTATATTTGACATATCTAAAGAACTTGGAGAGGTACCTAGTATATAGTAAACTCCACAAAAAGACGGAGTACTATTTGCACTTCTATATTATCATTATACATTTAACAGTGATTAGAGCATGACCTGAAATATCATACTAGGTCTGTCATTGTAATTTTAGATTTTAATTCATCTTTACAACTTTAGAAATCCTAGAAAAAGGTGAGAGAAATAAGGGGAAGAGTGGGTTATAAACTACAAAAATTACTCACAAACCTAATTACCAGCAATATAAATAAATACAACTAGAAGTAAGAAACAAGACCTTACAGAATACATTTGCATCTATCATTAAATTGTTTATTTCTACAAATCTTGATTTCACTAAACCAGTTTAAGCCTGGGGAATAAGTAGATTTGTTGAGCTGGGATAAGGTGCTACATAAATTTTTTTTTAAGTATCTGTCAATAGATGAAGGGATAAAGAAGATATGATATAGATCTATATAGATATATAGCTATATTAAATGTAGGAATATTATTCAGCCATAAAAATAATGAAATCTTGCCATTTGCAACGACATGGATAGAGAGTAAAATGCTAACCAAAATAAGTCAGTCAGAAATACCATATGATCTCATTGATATGTGGAATTTAAGAAACAGAACAAGTGGGGTGCCTGAGTGGCTCAGTCAATTAAGTGTCTGACTCTTAATTTCAGCTCGGGTCATGATCTCATGGGTCATGAAGTCAAATCCCCACATTGAGCTCTGCCTTTTTTCCCTCTGTCCTTCCCCCCCATTTGTGTGTGCTCCTTCTTTCCAAAATAAATAAATCTTAAAAAAAAGGAAAGAATCAAAACAAATGAGCAAAAGAAAAGAAAAAGGAGAGGGGAGGTGACAAACTAAAAAACCAATTCTTAACTATAGAGAACAAACAGATGATTATTAGAGGGGAGTGGGTGGCGGGTTAGGTGAAATAAGTAATGGGGATTAAAAAGTACAATTATCATAATGAAAATTAACATAAAAATATCAACAAAATATTTTTTCTTTTTTTTTTAATTTTTTATTTTTTTTATAAACATATATTTTTATCCCCAGGGGTACAGGTCTGTGAATCACCAAGTTTACACACTTCACAGCACTCACCATAGTACATACCCTCCCCAATGTCCATAACCCCACCCCTTTCTCCCAGCCCCCCTCCCCCCAGCAACCCTCAGTTTGTTTTGTGAGATTAAGAGTCACTTATGGTTTGTCTCCCTCCCAATCCCATCTTGTTTCATTTATTCTTCTCCTACCCTCTTAACCCCCCCATCTTGCATCTCTACTTCCTCATATCAGGGAGATCATATGATAGTTCACTTTCTTCACTTGACTTATTTTGCTAAGTATGATACCCTCTAGTTCCATCCATGTCGTCGTAAATGCAAGATTTCATTTCTTTTGATGGCTGCATAATATTCCATTGTGTATATATACCATATCTTTATCCATCCATCTGTTGATGGACATCTAGGTTCTTTCCATAATTTGGCTATTGTGGACATTTCTGCTATAAACATTCAGGTGCACGTGGCCCTTCCGATCACTATGTTTGTATCTTTAGGGTAAATACCCAGGAGTGCTATTGCTGGGTCATAGGGTAGTTCTATTTTCAACATTTTGAGGAACCTCCATGTTGTTTTCCAGAGTGGTTGCACCAGCTTGCATTCCCACCAACAGTGTAGGAGAGTTCCCCTTTCTCTGCATTCTTGCCAGCATCTGTCATTTCCTGACTTGTTAATTTTAGCCATTCTGACTGGTGTGAGGTGATATCTCATTGAGGTTTTGATTTGTATTTTGCTGATGCCGAGTGATATGGAGCACTTTTTCATGTGTCTGTTGGCCATCTGGATGTCTTCTTTGCAGAAATGTCTGCTCATGTCCTCTACCCATTTCATGATTGGATTATTTGTTCTTTGGGTGTTGAGCTTACTAAGTTTTTTATAGATTTTTGACGCTAGCCCTTTATCTGATATGTCATTTGCAAATATCTTCTCCCATTCTGTCAGTTGTCTTTTGGTATTATTAACTGTTTCCTTTGCTGTGCAAAAGCTTTTGATCTTGATGAAATCCCAATAGTTCATTTTTGCCCTTGCTTCCCTTGCCTTTTGCATTGTTCCTAGGAAGATGTTGCTGTGGCTGAGGTCGAAGAGGTTGCTGCCTGTGTTTTCCTTAAGGATTTTGATGGATTCCTTTCTTATATTGAGGTCCTTCATCCATTTTGAGTCTATTTTTCGTGTGTGGTGTAAGGAAATGGTCCAATTTCATTTTTCGGCATGTGGCTGTCCAATTTTCCCAACACCATTTATTAAAGAGGCTGTCTTTTTTCCACTGGACATTCTTTCCTGCTTTGTCGAAGATGAGTTGACTGTAGAGTTGAGGGTCTATTTCTGGGCTCTCTATTCTGTTCCATTGATCTATGTGTCTGTTTTTGTGCCAGTACCATGCTGTCTTGATGATGACAGCTTTGTAATAGAGCTTGAATTTAGAATTGTGATGTCACCAACTTTGGCTTTCTTTTTCAATATTCCTTTGGCTATTCGAGGTCTTTTCTGGTTCCATATAAATTTTAGAATTATTTGTTCCATTTCTTTGAAAAAGATGGATGGTACTTTGATAGGAATTGCATTAAATGTGTAGATTGCTTTAGGTAGCATAGACATTATCACAATATTTATTCTTCCAATCCAGGAGCATGGAACATTTTTCCATTTCTTTGTGTATTCCTCAATTTCTTTCATGAGTACTTTATCATTTTCTGCATATAGATTCTGTGCCTCTTTTCCTAGGTTTATTCCTAGATATCTTATGGTTTTGGGTGCAATTGAAAATGGGATTGACTGCTTAATTTCTCTTTCTCCCGTCTTGTTGTTGGTGAAGAGAAATGCAACTGATTTCTGTGCATTGATTTTATATCCTGACACTTTACTGAATTCCTGTACAAGTTCTAGCAGTTTTGGAGTGGAGTCTTTTGGGTTTTCCATGTATAGTATCATATCATCTGTGAAGAGTGATAGTTTGACTTCTTCTTTGATGATTTGGTTGCCTTTAATTTCCTGTTGTTGTCTGATTGGTGAGACTCGGATGTTTAGTACTATGTTGAATAGTAGTGGTGATAATGGACATCCCTGCCGTGTTCCTGACCTTAGCAGAAGAGCTTTCAGTTTTTCTCCATTAAGAATGATATTTGTGGTGGGTTTTTCATAGATGGCTTTGATAATATTGAGGTATTTGTCCTCTATCCCTGCACTTTGAAGAGTTTTGATCAGGAAGGGATGCTGTACTTTGTCAAATGCTTTTTCAGCATCTATTGAGAGTATCATATGGTTCTTGTTCTTTCTTTTATTAATGTGTTGTATCATATTGATTGATTTGAGGATGTTGAACCAACCTTGCAGCCCTGGAATAAATCCCACTTGGTCGTGGTGAATAATCCTTTTAATGTACTGTTGAATCCTATTGGCTAGTATTTTGGTGAGAATTTTTGCATCTGTGTTCATCAGGGATATTGGTCTGTAGGTCTTTTTTTTGATGGGATCCTTGACTGGTTTTGGGATCTAGGTGATGGTGGCCTCATAAAATGAGTTTGGAAGTTTTCCTTCCATTTCTTTTCTTTTTTTTTTTTTTTTGGAACAGTTTCAGGAGAATAGGAATTAGTTCTTCTTTAAATGTTTGGTAGAATTCCCCCAAGAAGCCATCTGGCCCTGGGTTTTGTTTGGAGATTTTTAATGACTGTTTCAATCTCCTTACTGGTTATGGGTCTGTTCAGGCTTTCTATTTCTTCCTGGTTTAGTTGTGGTAGTTTATATGTCTCTAGGAATGCATCAATTGCTTCCAGATTGTCAAATTTGTGGGCGTAGAGTTGCTCATAGTATGTTCTTATAATTGTTTGTATTTCTTTGGTGTTAGTGGTGATCTCTCCTCTTTCATTCATGATTTTATTTATTTAGGTCCTTTCTCTTTCCTTTTTGATAAGTCTGGCTAGGGGCTTATCAATTTTATTAATTCTTTCAAAGAACCAGCTCCTAGTTTCATTGATTTGTTCTATTGTGTTTTTGGTTTATGTTTCATTGATTTCTCCTCTGATCTTTATGATTTCTCTTCTCCTGCTGGGTTTAGGGTTTCTTTCTTCTTCTTTCTCCAGTTCGTTTAGGTATAGGGTTAGGTTGTGTACCTGAGACCTTTCTTGTTTCTTGAGAAAGGCTTGTACCGCTATATATTTTCCTCTCAGGACTGCCTTTGTTGTGTCCCACAGATTTTGAACCATTGTGTTTTCATTATCATTTGTTTCCATGATTTTTTTCAATTCTTCTTTAATTTCCTGGTTGACCCAATCATTCTTTAGAAGGATGCTGTTTAATCTCCATGTATTTGGGTTCTTTCCAAATTTCCTCTTGTGGTTGAGTTCTAGCTTCAGAGCATTGTAGTCTGAAAATATGCAGGGAATAATCCCAAACTTTTGATACCAGTTCAGTCCTGATTTAGGACCGAGGATGTGATCTATTCTGGAGAATGTTCCATGTGCACTAGGGAAGAATGTGTATTCTGTTGCTTTGGGATGAACTATTCCGAATATATCTGTGATGTCCATCTGGTCCAGTGTGTCATATAATGCCATTGTATTGTGTGTAAGCTGACTGTTACTGTATATTGTCTCTGTTCTTTCTGATCAACTACTTTTAGGCTCTCTCTTTTCTTAGAGGACCCCTTTCAATATTTCCTGTAGAGCTGGTTTGGTGTTTGCAAATTGTTTCAGTTTTTGTTTGTCCTGGAAGCTTTTAATCTCTCCTTCTATTTTCAACGATAGCCTACCTGGATATAGTATTCTTGGCTGCATGTATTTCCTCATTTAGTGCTCTGAATATATCATGCCAGTTCTTTCTGGCCTTACCGGTCTCTGTGGATAAGTCTGCTGCCAATCTAATATTTTTACCATTGTATGTTACAGACTTCCTTTCCCAGGCTACTTTTAGCATTTTCTCTTTGTCACTAAGACTTGTAAATTTTACTATTAGGTGACGGGGTGTGGACCTATTCTTATTGATTTTGAGGGGGGTTCTCTGCACCTCCTGGATTTTGATGCTTCTTTCCTTGGTCATTTTGGGGAAATTATCTCCAAAAATTCTCTCCAGTATACCTTCTGCTCCCCTCTCTCTTTCTTCTTCTTCTGGATTCCTAATTATTCTAATGTTGCTTTGTCTTATGATGTCACTTATCTCTCAAATTCTCCCTTCATGGTCCAGTAGCTGTCTGTCCCTCTTTTGCTCACCTTCTTTATTCTCTGTCATTTGGTCTTCTATATCCCTAATTCTTTCTTCTGCCTCATTTATTCTAGCAGTGAGAGCCTCCATTTTTTTATTGTACCTCATTAATAGCTTTTTTGATTTCAACTTGGTTAGATTTTAGTTCTTTTATTTCTCCAGTAAGGGCTTTTATGTCTCCCGAGAGGGTTTTTCTAATATCTTCCATGCCTTTTTTGAACCTGGCTAGAACCTTGAGAATCGTCATTCTGAACTTTAGATCTGACATTTTACCAATGTCTGTTATTGATTAGGACCCTAGCCTTCGGTACCACCTCTTGTTCTCTTTTTTGTGTTGAATTTTTCCGTCTTGTCATTTTGTCCAGATAAGAGTATATGAAGGAGCAAGTAGAATACTAAAAGGGTGGCAACAACTCCAGGAAAATATGCTTTAAACAAATCAGAAGAGATCCCAAATTGTGAGGGGGAAGAAAGGGGATAAAAGAGGTTCAGAAAGGGAAAAAAGAAAGAAAAGAAACATTTAAAAAAAGAAAACGAATAATGAAAAAGTATAAAAAAGAAAAATATACATATATTAGCAAAACTAGTTAAAAAAGAAAAGGGTAAAGTTAAAAAAAATTAGCAGAAGAAGAGAAAAAAATTGAAACAGTAAAAAATATTAAATTAACTGCAAGACTAAAGAATTATGGGGAGAAAGCTGTGAGTTCTGTGTTTTGCTTTCCTCTCCTCTGGAATTCCGCTGCTCTCCTTGGTATTGAAACTGCACTCCTTGGTAGGTGAACGTGGTCCTGGCTGGATTTCTTGTTGATCGCCTGTTGTAGTGATTCTCAAGTGTCTTTGCCCCAGGCAGAATTGCATTGCCCGTTACCAGGGGCTGGGCTGAGTAATCCGCTCGGGTTTGCTTTCAGGAGCTTTTGTTCCCTGAGCACTTTCTGTAGAGTTCTGGAGGACAGGAATGAACATGGCATCCTCCTAGTCTCCAGCCTGAAGGAGCCGAGAGCCCGGGGCCCCCCTCCTCAGTGTACCCTCAGAAAACAGTGCCCAATTACTCCCGTTTCCATGGCCTCCAGCCACCTTCGAGCTCACCAAACCTGTGACCAGTTCAAGGTAACCCCGAGCTGGGAGCTCACTCCTCAGCTCTGTCTCTGTAGCCGGCTTCCCCATTCTAATACCTGTAAGCTCTGTGACACTCAGACACCCCCTGATCCTTCTGTGACCCTGCAGCACCTGAGGTCATGCTGACCCCATGTGGGCTTCATCCCGGTTTAGACTCTGGAGCGATGTCCCTCAGTGGAACAGACTTTTAAAAGTCCTGATTTTGTGCTCCATTGCTCCGCTACTTGCCAGGAGCCGGCCCCTCCCCCCAGGGTCTATCTTCCTGTCGCCTTGGATTCACTTCTCCGCCAGTCCTTCCTTTCAGAACGTGGTTGATTTTCTGTTTCTAGAATTGCTGTTCTTCTTCTCTTCGATCTGCCATTGGATTTATAGGTGTTTGCAATCTTTAGATAAGCTATCTAGCTGATCTCCTGCTAGCTGAAGTAGTCTCAGCCTGCTACTTCTCTGCCATCTTTACTCCTCCCCCCAAATAAATAATTTTATAAGCAGGTTTCCAAAAGCTTTTCAGTGTTGAAAATTCAGCAATTGTATAGCTAGCATGTTTGTAGTGAACACTTACTATAAGTAAATTCCAGCTTCTGGTACTCTTCAGAAAAGTATTTACTCACACTCAAGCAAAACTAGGACAATTTGCAAAGGAGGGCACTTTTTTCATTATGAATTCTTTCCTGACTCCCTTCTTTTTCAAAAAAAGGAAAAGTATATCTTTTACAGTCTATTAAATACCAGTTCTTATTTGTTGTTGCTTTTAAATGTAAATAGTTATATTCAACATTTATATTTATTTGGGGGGCATATTCTCTTTATGCTTTAGTTTGGCTTAATATTGGATAACATGTTCCACAAATAAAAATAATAAAGAAACTTATTAATATAGTCCTGTTAGTCAGATTCTTTTGTGAGAGCAAAGACATGAAAACTCAAATACATTGTAGTTTATTCATCATCATTAACAGACTGAAGATAGAACCTTCATTTCATCAGTATTAATGACCTTAGATAAATCTTTTTAATGAACAAGAATAAATGTTACTATAATTTATTAATGGGTTAGTCATTTTTAAATATTGTATCTTTTTGTTGTATGCACATGTATATATCTACATATAAAAAAATGATAAATTCATTTTTTTTCTTCCCAAATGATATTACAATATGAAATTACCTATGAGGATTTGGGGGAAATTCTGGAAGATTTGTGGTGTTTTCCCAGTCTTGAATATTCTTAAATGAAGTTGAAGATTAGTTGTTATTTCTGTGTTGTATGTATAATTGGTGCTCAATAACTAGGCCTCATCACTTGGCTTATAAACTAGGACTATCTATGTACATGAACCTATCATGATCTGAGGCTCTATGAGACAAAATTAAGTGTAAAGCGTGGCTTTAGCCACCAGTAAACTGTCTATCTTATTAGAAAAACAAGATGTAAACAGTACACATTAAATAAAACATAATTATTTACAGATGAAAAGTGTAAATTGTAAGTGCTTTAAGAACTTATAGGATAGATCCATTGACGTGGGGCATTGTGGTTGTGGAAGGTGATTCTGAGGGGGGTGGGAATCTTAATCTGGCCTTCCTATTTGCTAGTATTTGAATGGATATATACGTTAATAACTTCACTATAACACAGAATGAATAAGTGCCATTTTGAAGACATTCTAACCAAAGCTATGGGTTTATTATAATCTGTTGGAAACTAAGTTTGAGAAATTAGATTTGGAGCAGATTTTTAAGGCCTTGCATGCTAATAAGGAGTATGAACTTTATCAATAAGTCAATAGAGAATCACTATTATTTTTGAGACAGGAAAATAAATGATGAAAATATTTTATAAATACTAAGCTGAAGTCATGTGCAGAATGTATTGGATGGAAATGACAGCAGAATCAGGGCTAAGTATACCAGAGATTGAAGTCAAAAGTTTGAGTTAAATTATCTCTGTAGAAAGAAATCAGAAAAGACATGTACAAGAAATACTAGAAAATTTATGAGGAAATTCCTTGGTTTGCTCCTGAAACACTCTCAAACTTAAAATGAGAAATAAATAAAATGTTTGTAAGAACCAATCCAAGATTGTAAATAAGAATTTTAATAGGAAAATGAGATCAAATAGTCCATGGGAGAAACTATGGACCATGGAAATTGGTGCACCCAAAGAGTAACATGTAGCCAGTTAATCAGTTTAAGTATTGGTACTGATGGTACAAAAAAACAAGCTTCATTTCCTTACTGCTAGAAACCACAATGGAGTGAGGAATATAGAGAAGTAAACATCACTAAAATGCAGTGAGGATAGCCCTAAAATAATGGTTTGAATTGTGCACTATGAAAAAAGGTAGAGGAAAATTAATTCTTCTAAAGGGGAGATGAAATTTGAGTATGATTTTAAAACCTGAATGTTAGTTTATTAAGTAGATGAAATGTTAAACCAATTAAAGAGAAAGGCAAAAACATGTGATTTTAGAGTGACATGGTTACTTTGAGAAATGCAGAAAAGTATCATGTGGTTACAGAGTGAGCGAATAATGGATGTATGAAGGGGAAAAGTGAGAGGTAAATTTGAAAAGATAACTTAGGACTAGAACATTGAAGTCTTTGAGTGGGAAACTAAGAAATGAAAACATCAGTAAAGAGAAAATATCTGTGGCACGCTTTTAGCAGTCTCAATCAAATCTATTGCAATAATTTTTAATTCTCCTAGTTCAGTCTTCCTCATTTATGGATACTACTCTGTCTGGCAAGCATCCACATTTATAGCAGTGATCCATTCAATGTCTTGACCTCTGTTTCTTAACCTCCTTCCCACTCTTGAACTTTCACTCCATCTTACCTTAACCACCCATTACAAAGGTCATAGCCTGAATTTTGCCATTAACAATGATCCTGACATCAAAAGCTCAATTTTTAGTAATGACACTCTGCCCAGAGCCTCCTTTCTGTCTGTTTAGCACTTTCCATTCAAACAATTCTTCAACCACAAGCTCTGCAATCCTTTAATCAATCCACTATATATTTCTGTCCATCACACCCTCATGTCCTCAAGTACCTTTCTTTTCTATTTTATTTTTTTAACCTTTATTTTATTTTTTTCAGTGTTCCAAGATCCTTTCTATTTAATAGCATAGTCACTCATTATAAACATCTTCTTATACACTCTATACACTCTCCATTCTTTATCACTTTATCTCTATTATATTGCACTCACTTGTCACTATCTCCAACTTCAGGCTTTACTCCATTCACTTCATGTTTATAAATGTGAAACTGTGAATATAAAGAGATACATATTTTTGAGTACAGATTTTGCCTTAATTTAATAATCTTATATATTTTTCCAACAACAAACATAACATCTTACCTGTATCTATCTATTCATGCTGCCCTTACCTATTATTACAACTAATAATCTGCTCTTGGCAGTTCTGTGTACTGGATCCCATACCCTCTTACCGAATTCAAGGAGTTTCTGAAGTTATCCTCTCTCTCTCCTATAAGGATCATTTGTTTCCTCCAAACTGAATCATAGTCATCAGCAAACATATTACAATACTCACTGTCTTAAAAGCAAATTTTTCTTGACTCAATAGCCTCCATCCAGCTCCCATCTTATTTTCTCTACTCTCCTTTATAGTGACACTTCTTCCAAGTGTTGTTTAAACTCTATCTCAAATATCTTCTATTTTATCTTAAATGTAATTATATGAGGCTTTAATGACAACTGGTCATGCCACCAAGTATCTCCATATTGCCATAGATAATAAGCTGGATGAAAGGGAATTCAAACAAGTAATGACAATCAGCATGGAAAGAAAGAAATAGATAGGAAACATGTTAGAGCAAACAAATTAATAGAGCCTGGTAATCGATAGATTATGGAGAACTGGAGAGAATTTATCACTTTATTCATTCACAAAGTATTTTTTATTCTCATATGACCATATTACAAGAATTTTTAAATCTATAGATTTTATTATTCCAGATTAGGACATTACCTTCAATTTTCTTCAAAATGGAAAGAACATTAGCATTGAAATGCATAAAAATGAAATATTCTTGGGGCACCTGAGTGGTTCAGTCAGTTATGTTTCTGACTCTTGGTTTTTGTTCAGGTCATCATCTCAGGGTCCTGTTTGCTTGAAATTCTTTCTCCCTTCCCCTCTGCTCTTATCCCTGCTCATGCATCTTCTCTCTCTCTTTCAAGGAAATAAATAAATAACATTTAAAAAGATAAAATAAATTTTAAAATATTCTCTGCTCTTTTGTTACTTATCATACATTTCCTATATAATGAGAACTAGATTCTTCATAAATATGGAATATATAATAATATAATTACATGTAATATAGTTTTATATATATATATATATATATATATAGAGAGAGAGAGAGAGAGAGAGCAAGAGAGAGCGCAAGTGATACAGACAAACAAAGAAACAGAGATTAATCTGGATACCTGGGGAGGGGGTAGAGGGTCAGGAAAGACCCGCCATTTTAAGTAAAACTTAGTTGTCCACAAAACTGGAAATGACTAAATAAATTCTGCCTTGCAAACAGTGGGAACATTTCCTGGGGAACAACATAGAATAATGAGGAGAAACTGGTTTTGGAATTAATATAGTCCTAGACTTGAAACCCTTATTTGTCACTTAATAGCTCACTGATGTTGAGCAAGTTATTTAACTTTTCAAATACTCACTTTCCTCTTAATTAAAATAGAGATAATCTTACCTACTTTGTTGTGTTTGTAAGCTTTAAATGACAATTTTTACATACACTTACTGCATCAGGCTTAGAGCAGGTGTTCAAAATATTTATTCTCTCTTTACATCTAGACTTTTTAATGCACATAAAGCCCTGTGATGAGGCTGTGATAACTGACATTCCCCCTCTGGAAATATGTATCTTTTGAACCATGTCATTCATAAAGTCTTTGAAATCAGTGAGAGTTTATAAAATAGAATATGTTGTGAACTGTTTACAGAGCAAATCAGGGCCTGGTATGTTTAGTATCTCAAATCTGTGCTAACAGGAGGAATTCTGGCATTTTCAATAACAACACTGAAGTGAGAAAACAATCTGTGCCGATTAAAGTGTAAAAATAAACTCTTAAGCATAGTTAAACAATGCATTTGAAACGTTTTCTCCCAGAGTTACACAACCAGGCAGTTGACCAAATGAGTTAGTGGAACTAATTCCTCCAGGATATTTTAAGTCCTGTGACTTCTTGGTGATTACTGTATGAATAAATAGACAACTATAGGTAAGAAATTTTTCTGCAAGGAACAATTTCCCTAAGAATGTTAAAAATCTAAAACTCAAAGGCAATGTGGGTTTCTAGGTAGTTGCAAGGTATAGACGTTCACTCCAGTGAGCTTAAATAAGAGATTTCTGTTTTCAAGAAATACATGACATGATGAGAAAAAAGATATTTTAAAAAACAAAGATTAGTTTTTGTAATATGGCCTGACCTCGGAGGAACTAAGACTAGAACGTCACTAAATGCAAATCCATAGTCCTAGGAATCTTAGTTTATGGCTATTTCCTTTATATCTTTTCCAATAATGAGTTTCAGCTCTTACAGATAATTTTTTTTTTTAACTTTCCGGTTGGCTTATCTTTCCTTCTGATTTGAATAGATCTTCTTTACCTTCCAAATGGTGTGTCAAAACTGCCTCCTTATAATTTAGCCTACCTTTATCTTATTTGTATCTTACTGCTTTTAGTTTCTTATAGAAAGGACTGTGGATATAGCAATTTATGGTTAATGTCCTAAACACAGTGAAGAAAGTCCACCATATTTCTGAGGCATTTTACTTTATATTTCTAATGGAAAAATACATTCTGATAGATATAAATATTTGAATGAATCAAACAGAAAGTATAGCTTCTACTTAAATCACAATTGAAAAGAACCCACTCTGATTAGGGTGGGAGAGCCCCACAGAATTATTTAGAGATCTTCGAAGCATTTATGTATTGAATTGTATATTAATATATCCCATTTGTAATCATTATATTTTAATTTTTATTTTTATTTAGTTTCCTTGCAAGTCAGTACAGTAGTTTGCCCATTATTACTGGGACCAGTCAAACTAGCTTTCAGAGAAGGGTCCATGGCTGTAGCAATGAGGACCCTAGTTCATTCAAAAGCTGATCAATTGTTACACTCACAGGTTTTTGTGGCATCTCATAAAAATCAAGTTACCAAAATTTTCAGCTGTAACCAAATTTCTTTTTTCATATTTGAAAAGCATACACATAGGCACTCAGGCACACATACAGACACACACACTTACAATGCACAAAGTCAAAGAAAACTAGTAAAAATATCACCTATAAGAGTTATAAATATAGACATTACAGAACTATATATATTTTTGGTTATATAGATATATTTACAGAAACATTTCTGTAATTTTGTTTGTGAATCAAAATTTATAAAAAGCAAACATTCAATTTCCTAAAAATGGAAAACTTTCTTTTAAAAAAAGGAAAACTTTTAAAAATATTTCTCAAAGTGAATATTCAATCTTTTGTTAAATTTTTCAAATTTAATCTATACTATTGTTTTACTGCTAGAGAGCTTATGGTTTTGTTCAGAAAAAATATATATATATAGCTGCTTTCTTTAAACTTTACTTTTATAAGTTATTTTTCTAAGTTATTGATGTACATGGGCTGAGCCTTCAGATTGTGATAGAGAAAGATGCATATATTTTCCTAAATCACAGGGTCAAGAACAGAAGAAAATGCATCTTAAAATTCAGTAATCAGAGGAAAGAAATTACAGTGTGAGGCAGCCCCTTGATCAATTTATTCTTGATGCTTAGGAAAAGGAAAAAAAAAACGACTATTGGCTTCTCTGATTTTTAGAATATACATGAGTGATGAAAACATCTAATAAACCCCTCTAGTACTTCTCAAATCTCCTTAAATAAACACTATTCAAAATGGTACATTTATTTGAAGATAACACGAGTTACTTATTTCCTCTTGTCAGGCACTCCTTCAATCCCCTTCTTTATATAATAATGACTCATCTTGAGAAACTATAATTCAAGGTAATATGCACTTTTGAGGTGAGAAAACAACATGTTGTCTATCTATCTAGGCTTGTGAAATTGTTTCTTATCAGGGATTCATTTTGGAATTGAAAAGAAGGCATCTGGACACTTTTCTAAATGATGAACATTTCCAAAGATTATAACTGGTAATTTATTTGAATACAGTAAATTAAAAAGAATAGATTAATGTACAATATTTAAATTTCTAAGGCATCCATAATATTAACTCATTATACATGAGAAAATGGATCCAGAGGGATTCTGTGATTGCCTCAATGTTCCAAGAGAGCCAGGGCTGGAACCGGATTTGCATTACCTATCTACAAATCACAAGTTAATATCTAATATGTCCCAAAAAGATGAGTATAGTGATGTGTCCCACACATAGCACTATGTTAATAGGCACAGAGTGAACTATTTAGTCATTTCCTTTCTTTCCTCTTTCATCTTTGTCAGTATCATTATTAGTATTTTAATGTTTTTATTATTTATTTGCACTTTCATCTCCTTACCAGGGGGCTTACATAGCACAGTACTATATATTTATATTCAGGTTGCTAAAGACAGTAAAAAAAAAAAAAAAAAATTACAAAAGAAACCTCTATTGAAACTCAACTACTCTTAAAATATAGACTCTGTAGACCCACATTCAAAGATCATCACTAGTTTTGCAGTTGAACCCTGCAGACTGAAATTTTTGTAAATTTTTCAGATTTTTTGGATGTCATTGGCTCTTTATTCTACAATGCACTTGGAGAAACTCTGCTCTAAGTTGTACTCTACTTAGGAAAATTCACCCTCTTTGTAAGTAATTGGAATAAATTTTTAAAAATCAACAACCATGAAGACATAGAAGGAGAGTAATGTTCTCTCAGCTGGAAGACTTCTGTTTTTTAGGAATTAAGGTAGGTTGGGGTCATCTTCTATTGCCATGAAATTCCAACAGGATAACCTACCATCCCAGAAAAGACAGGTATGGAGAAAGAGATGAATACACATTGCAGTGTCTCCTGGGAGACAAAAATAAATAAATGAAACAAAACAAAATGAAACAAAATAAAATAAAAATAAAGAAACTATCTTAGATTAAAGAGATTAGCCTCATCTTTTGTACTTAACTATGTGCTTTATAGCATTGTTTCATTCCTTTTATCACCAAACCCAATCCAATAAAAGAGATTATAAACTAAGCTACAAATGACTTGAAATATTAAAAATTGCAGCTGAAATAAACCAAGTACCCTGGCAGACAGTCAGTGATTGATGTAGTACATGTGATGTGCCTGGTCTGTTACACTGTGATTAAAATTCCTCAACAGAGTGATGTCAAGAAAATAGCTAGTAAAGACCCAAGGTCAGAACATTCCTTTTTTTGCCCATTTCCATCAACAGCATTCTATAGGATCTTGAGCCAGTTACCTGACTTCTTTGAATTTTAACTTTCTCTAAAAAAAGGGAGGGGTGAATTATATTCGCTAAGGTGGACTTTAATTCCAACATAATTATCCCATGAAATAGAGAGCAAATCTTAATCACGGAATGTATTCAATTGTTAAAAAACAAAATATCTAACTAGATTTCTCATCTGTCCTTATCATCACCATTACAGTAAAATTAAAAAGAACCAGTTGTTTCTTATAGTGCAGCTCAAATTAGATAATATAATTCGAAACCTCTTACAAAAACCTTCTAATTTTACTTTTAATATCTAGTTGAAATATTAGCAAACTTTTTGGGCCCTGAAGTGAAGCTTAACAATGTCTTCGGCCATATGGGACTCATTTGAGAAACATGAGAAGGCCCTACCTGGATGAAATCACTTCCCAAATTCTCCCAGAAATGCCTATCTTTTTAGTTATTCTTAAGGATGAAAGCTATAAAAGAATTTTTTGCACTTCACAAATATTATGTGAGAGAGAAGAGAGATAATACATGGGTTTAACTCCTATTAGCCAATAATATCATTAATACTTTGATATAATGCAGAGGCAGATTCAGATATCGAAGAGCCTGAAATGTACAATTACAGAACCCTTTTATGTATTTTATTTATTTTTTTTACATGATGCCCTTTAAAAACATAATAAAAAGTATTAGCATAAAAGAGGATTCTAAAGGGAATTTTTACTTATGGTAACAGAAGAAATCAAAACAGATTACTGCAGCTTTGGAGATTCAGGTTCCTTTTTTTCCTGAGACCTTTTTAAACAATCTCACAGCTTCAAATGCCACCCCTAAATGATGACACTAAGTGTCTATCACCTGTCCAGAACTCATTTAGAGCTTCATTCCTTCATTGTGTTAACTGGTCAGATTCTTTCTTCTGATGATCTTGTAGATATGAAATTCAGTACTCCTAAAATGAAAGTCATCTGCTTTTCTTCTGTAGCTATGTTCTTTTTCCTTTCATTTACATCACCCAGCCTCTGAAGTTGAAAATCTTAATGTCATTATTAAAGAGGATCACACGCTTGTCCTCAGCAAACCACCTCCCCCTCAATTGACATTGAGTGCCAATGTCAATTCTTTCTTGTTTTAGTTTTGTGGGTTTTCTTTTTTTTTCATGTAGTGCCTCTTCTCTTTTCTTCACTACCATAATTCAAGTCTGGGCTTTTATTCTTTCTACATTGCTTTATTGAAATAATGTAATTGATTTAATGGTCTCTGCTCCAATGTCAGTATATATATCTCAGCAAAAATACCATTCCCTTATTCAAAACCTCATTAATCCAAATTATTTATAGATTAATGTCTGAATATCTTACTCTGATATTTCTAAATTTGCCTAATATCATTTCCCTTCACATACCAGTGTGCCAGAAAAACTGATATTCCTACTTCGTATAGTTTCCCCTCATTTTGTCTTTATTCTTACAATTGTATTTACTTTTTCTCCTCTCATTTTATTACTTACTCAAATCCTAACTATTCATGTATGTGCCCCAAATGTACATAATACTTAATTTCATGACACTCATCACTTCCTATTTTTGTTTACAGTCTTTTTATATATAACTATTTTTCCATATTTGAGTATATCTCATTTCTTTCTCTAAGAATACACTTACTGAGTGCTTGAGAGAAAACAGTCCATGACTGATTTATCTTTGTAACTCCCATAATGCCTGCAAAATGTTGGAATATTATAGACATTCAGTAAATGTATGTTGACTTAATGAATAAGTATTCATTTATATGACAATGATAAAGAAAGTTTTTGCTTACATAGGAAAAAAAAAATTACTTGCCATAGGAAATAGCCATATTTATTTGTTTTCCCTGGAATGTAACCAGTAATTAAACTAACAGTGTTGACTAACATTTTCAGTTATTATTATTTAAAATGGTATTGAACATACATGCAATCCAATCCTTAAATGAAGACGGGGCTATTTCTTATTTCAGTGCATCAAAAATTTAGCAGTCATCAAAGAGACATTAACAACCAACCACAGTGCTTTTCAAAGTAATATTTCCAGAATTGGAAGGAAATTGTGACATTCATTTTATGCTTAAAGAATGTTTTTTATTTCCCAGGTGTGATGGGAGAATATGAGCCGAAAATTGAGGTCCATTTTCCTTTCACGGTTACAGCTGCTAAGGGAACAACTGTTAAGATGGAATGCTTTGCACTTGGCAAGTAAGTACATATTCTCCATAATTAGACACAATTGTTTATTAAAATGTGACATATCTTTTTTTGGATCACTTACTTTGTTAGACTGCATTTCCCCAGAGGCTCCTTGGAGTCTATTCATTAAAAAGGGGAGGGGTTGGGAAGTGATGAAATAACCAATTATAATGATCGTTCTAGTAGTTTCTATGAACAATTATATATATATATATATAGTTTTGCTACTTGAACATAAAGGAAACTTGTTTAAATAAAAGAAGAGCTTCACATTTCTTTGCCTATATGTCTTAAATTTCCAATATCGTTCTTAAATTTTATTTAGTAATAATAAAATAAGAAGTGGATAAAAATATAAGGTGCTATCTGCTCTTCATGCAAAGGATATAGATTCTGATAAGATATAATGAGACAACAGCCTAAAAATCATAAAGATGATAGTTGCAGTGAACGAATTGATTACTTTAGTATCCCCTGAAAGAATGTTAACATAATAGCACCAGCTGTCAATGTGTACAACATGCAATCATTCTCCAAATCAAACACATGATTTATTTCACACTATAATGACTGCTATACTTTATGATCTTATTTCTGAGGGTTTAAATCCTATGATACATAATCACTTGTCAATGATGTTTATAATATGAATATTGAGCATAGATGCAGGAGTGAGATTTTGATTATATTTGATTAGAGTATTATGATTTATTTTAAACAGGGTGTTGTTGTTTTGTTTTGTTTTGGCTTTTCTTTAGAGTGATGAGACCTCAGGGTCCTTTCTAGATGATATGATTATAATTTTCATAAATGCATCTCTGTCAGAGTTACTAATCATTTAACTTAACTTGTGGTGAGCTAGCTATAAAGCACTTGGAGATGAAACATGCTATAAATGTGCTTAAAGTAGGTTTAGCCTAAGATTGAGGAAAATATTAGCAAATATGAAAAATTCAGCTAGTAAGAAGAGGTTGAGCATGCAAATGTAGTTAAAAACCATGGTTTCTTCTTTTAAATTCAAAACCGATTGAAATTAAATGCATATATGTGGAATCCTATTTAAACAAAGTAGAAGTGGGCTTCCTGGGTAGAGAGCAGTCACTTAAGCATCCATCTCCTGGTTTCTGTTCAGTATCTCAGGGTGGTGATATGGAGCTCTGCATTGGTCTCCACACTCAGCATGGAGTCTACTTGAGATTCTCTTTCCCAATGCCCCTCCTGTTCTCTCTCTCTCTCTCTCTCTCTCTATATATATATATATATATAAAATAAACAAATCTTTTAAAAAATCCAAGTAGAAGTGATCATAATAGACTAAAAATGAAATGTTATCATGTGGTATTTTTAAGCAAAATATGTCTATAAGTAGAAATATATTTCAAGAACTTAAAATTCATCTAGGAGGTATTTGGGCTGATACCTAAGGAAGCCTTCCAAACCCAATGATATTGGTTAAATGCACATGAATAAATCATGCCTTAGAAGTCTTATTTTTTGCCATTTGTCCATATTGTGGCATCAGATATGCCTGAAAATGTCCTGAGTAATCATTTCAATTCTGATAAATACAAAAATAATATGTTTTGGCTTGATGCCAAAGGTTTTCATACATCCTGCAGTTAAATAATTCTTAAATGCCAGAATATGCACTAACAGAAGGTCATATTGTAAAACAAATTACAGAAATGGAATTATAGAGAAAAAAACCAATATGGGATACTTCTCCAGGCAAGTTTATTTAATAAGTTAGATGTATTTGCTTTTAGAATTCTTGATATATCTTTAGTAAATTGATCTTTAAAGTCCCTTTCATTCTAGGAGGAATCCAACAGTCAAATTATGTTATTTTAAAACTTTATTTTCTTCAACTTTTCCACTCTTTTGTTACTCCTTCTTTTCACATCCCCCCAGCATAAGTATTTTAAAAAGGGGGTGGGGATATAAAGACACACAACCTGTCATGAAAGTTTCTGTTGCTCATTGGATTTTCTTTTTATGAAGTGTCATAATTCTGAAGAAAAAACATGGGGCACCTGGGTGGCTTACTAGGTTAAACACCTGCTCTTCGGGTCTTGGGATCCAGCCCTGCATCAGGCTCCCTGTTCAACAGAGAATCTGCTTCCCCCTCTCACTTTGCCCCTCCCCCGACTTGTGTTCTCTCTCTGGCTTATTCTCTCTCTCAAATAAATAAATAAAATTTTCAAAAAAGAGAGAAAAGAAAAAGAAAACATGCTATGAAGAGATATACCTCTACCTAAAGACTAACCTACCTCTGATGAAAGTAAACAAAATTTAAAAAAATAACATCTTCATATGTGCTTATTCTCTTAAACTACATTATCACATGGGATAGATTCTTATTGCATACCAACATAATCACAACAATTTCAAATTAATACCTGAGCATCTGCTTAGTTCCCACAGATGACCTGAACTCCTTTCCACTTTAACATGGTGGACCTTTGCCTGTCCACAAACTTTTTATCTGTCACTAGATACCAGTCAGGACTTTGTCACTCAAACTGATTTCCTCCCTTCATCTGCCCACATAATGCTTTGTTTTTTGGTTTCTTTTTTGTTTTGTTTTAAGATTTTATGTATGTACTTGAGAAAAAAAGAGAGAATAAGCACACAAAGAGGAGTGGTACAGTGAGAGAGAAGCTGAGTGGGGATCCCTGCACAAGGTTTGATCCCAGGACCCCAAGATTGTGACCTGAGCTGAAGGTAGAAGCCTAACTGACTGAGCCACCCAGACACCACAGTCCACATAATGTTTTAATCAAATGTTTATCATAGAGTATTATAACCAAATTCCAGCATAGAGGATGCCAAGACCTTTGTTATCTCATGGCCTTTACATTTGCTGTTTCCTCTATGGGGAACACTCTTTCCATGGTAGCTTCCCCTTACCTTCTGGTGTCAACTTAATCACCTTCTGAAGACACCTTCTCTGACTATTTTATGTAACTGACACTCATTATTGTCTATCTAAATATTTGTGTTTTTTCATAATACCCTTAATATAGTTTTAAATTATTAAATTATTTACATAGAAGTTTCTCTAATTTTTCCTCCTCTAGATTAGTCAGAAATCCAGGTAGAAACATCAAACCCTTACGGTTCAAAAGAGTTTAGTAAAGGCACAAGTTGAAGATCAATGAGCAAGGTTAAGAGAACCAAGAAAAGAAACTGAAGCATTTATAGACTAGTGATAACATGAAGTCATTTCACACTTAAGCAAAAATGAAGGAGGAGGAGGAGATGTCCCATGGGAACCAGGGACAGCTGGAGATATAGAGAGGGCTGGGGCCCCCAAAGCAACTATAATAACTGTAGCCATGAAGAAATGCATTAAAAGAACACATTTGAGGAAAGGATCAGGAAATTCATACCCTGCTTTCTTTTTCCTCATGCCTTCTGAGTTCTTCTGGTGGTTCTCTTGACTACTGGCAAACAGAAGCCAGCTTACAATCCCAGAGGATGCTATTAGCAGCATTCAAAGCAAGGTGGGGATTCTGGGGGATGAGGAAGGTGACAGGCAAGGGAGGCAAAAAACAAATAATCAGTAAGTCCCCATCAAGTTTTAAACCCCATGAGGACAAGAATCAGGACTACATTCTTCAATTATTCCTAGTGCCTACCACAGTGCCTGGCATATAATAGCACTCAGGAAATATTTATTGAAGGAATGAATAAATTCAAAGGTTGTGTCTACTTAATCCAATTCAACTCTTTATTAGTAACACATAATAAATAATAAGTAACTTTACTTTTTATGCATAAAGTCTTTTGACTAATTCCTATTCTCCCAAACAAATCCACCTACATTCTCCACACCTCTACCTCTTGCCCTCTCATCTTTTTTTTTTCCATTTGTGCCCAAATTTACACTTGCATTTTGCATACTTTTTATTCTTACCTCAATCCATCAGTATCTCTCTCTTAGACCTATAAGTTCTCCTTCTCATGTTTTTATTCTCAAAGCTTACTATTGTGTCCAAGTCATACTTACTACTTAACCAGATGATCTGAAAATCATCCCTTTATCTATGGATTCTTAAGAGGGGTTTGGTTGTTTCCTTTGGGGGTAGTCTGAGGTTAAGAATGAAGTAGATTTATCGAAAAAAGAAAATCTGAAAAGGCTACTCCCTGAGAGATTCCAGCTATATGGCATTCTTGAAAAGGCAAAACTATGAAGACCGTAAAAATATCAGTTTTGTAAAGGTTGAGGGGAAAGAGGAATGACCAGTTGGATCACAGAGAACTTTAGGACAATAAAGATATTTTGTATGATATTGTAATGTTGGATACATGCCAATACATGTCAAAACCCATAACATAAACCAAGAGTGAACCCTTAAGTACATTATCACTTTTGGGTGATAATAATTTGTCAGTGAAGGTCCAACAACCATAATATTTGTATCACTTGGTGGAGGATGTTGATAGTAGGGAAGGCTGCTGGAGGAAGGAAGTATATCAAAATTCTCTGTACTTTCTGTTCAACTTTGTGGTCTATAAACCTAAAACTACACTTAAGAAAAATAAAGTCTATTTTTGAAATAATTTTAAAAAATCAGATAAGTGACACCATAAGACGAAACAACATTAGAATAATTGGGATTCCAGAAGAAGAAGAAAGTGAGAGGGGAGCAGAAGGTATACTGGAGAGAATTATTGGGGAGAATTTCCCCAATATGGCAAAGGGAACGAGCATCAAAATTCAGGAGGTTCAGAGAATGCCCCTCAAAATCAATAAGAATAGGCCCACACCCCGTCACCTAATAGTAAAATTTACAAGTCTCAATGACAAAGAGAAAATCCTGAAAGCAGCCCGGGAAAAGAAGTCTGTAACATACAATGGTAAAAATATTAGATTGGCAGCTGACTTATCCACAGAGACCTGGCAGGCCAGAAAGAGCTGGCATGATATTTTCAGAGCACTAAACGAGAAAAACATGCAGCCAAGAATACTATATCCAGCTAGGCTATCATTGAAAATAGAAGGAGAGATTAAAAGCTTCCAGGACAAACAACAACTGAAAGAATTTGCAAATACCAAACCAGCTCTACAGGAAATATTGAAAGGGGTCCTCTAAGCAAAGAGAGAGCCTACAAGTGGTAGATCAGAAAGGAACAGAGACCATATACAGTAACAGTCACCTTACAGGCAATACAATGGCACTAAATTCATATCTCTCAATAGTTACCCTGAATGTGAATGGGCTAAATGCCCCTGTCAAAAGACACAGGGTATCAGAATGGATAAAAAAACAAAACCCATCTATATGTTGCCTCCAAGAAACACATTTTAAGCCCGAAGACACCTCCAGATTTAAAGTGAGGGGGTGGAAAAGAATTTACCATGCTAATGGACATCAGAAGAAAGCAGGAGTGGCAATCCTTATATCAGATCAATTAGATTTTAAGCCAAAGACTGTAATAAGAGATGAGGAAGGACACTATATCATACTCAAAGGGTCTGTCCAACAAGAAGATTTAACAATTTTAAATATCTATGCCCCCAACGTGGGAGCAGCCAACTATATAAACCAATTAATAACAAAATCAAAGAAACACATCAACAACAATACAATAATAGTAGGGGACTTTAACACTCCCCTCACTGAAATGGACAGGTCATCCAAGCAAAAGATCAGCAAGGAAATAAAGGCCTTAAACGACACACTGGACCAGATGGACATCACAGATATATTCAGAATATTTCATCCCAAAGCAACAGAATACACATTCTTCTCTAGTGCACATGGAACATTCTCCAGAATAGATCACATCCTCGGTCCTAAATCAGGACTCAACCGGTATCAAAAGATTGGGATCATTCCCTGCATATTTTCAGACCACAATGCTCTAAAGCTAGAACTCAACCACAAAAGGAAGTTTGGAAAGAACCCAAATACATGGAGACTAAACAGTATCCTTCTAAAGAATGAATGGGTCAACCGGGAAATTAAAGAAGAATTGAAAAAAATCATGGAAACAAATGATAATGAAAATACAACGGTTCAAAATCTGTGGGACACAACAAAGGCAGTCCTGAGAGGAAAATATATAGCGGTACAAGCCTTTCTCAAGAAACAAGAAAGGTCTCAGGTACACAACCTAACCCTACACCTAAAGGAGCTGGAGAAAGAACAAGAAAGAAACCCTAAGCCCAGCAGGAGAAGAGAAATCATAAAGATCAGAGCAGAAATCAATGAAATAGAAACCAAAAAAACAATAGAACAAATCAACGAAACGAGGAGCTGGTTCTTTGAAAGAATTAATAAAATTGATAAACCCCTGGCCCGACTTATCAAAAAGAAAAGAGAAAGGACCCAAATAAATAAAATCATGAATGAAAGAGGAGAGATCACAACTAACACCAAGGAAATACAAACTATTATAAGAACATACTATGAGCAACTCTACGGCAATAAATTTGACAATCTGGAAGAAATGGATGCATTCCTAGAAACATATAAACTACCACAACTGAACCATGAAGAAATAGAAAGCCTGAACAGACCCATAACCAGTAAGGAGATTGAAACAGTCATTAAAAATCTCCAAACAAACAAAAGCCCAGGGCCAGACGGCTTCCCGGGGGAATTCTACCAAACATTTAAAGAAGAACTAATTCCTATTCTCCTAAAACTGTTCCAAAAAATAGAAATGGAAGGAAAACTTCCAAACTCATTTTATGAGGCCAGCATCACCTTGATCCCAAAACCAGACAAGGATCCCACCAAAAAAGAGAGCTATAGACCGATATCCTTGATGAACACAGATGCGAAAATACTCAACAAAATACTAGCCAATCGGATTCAACAGTACATTAAAAAGATTATTCACCACGACCAAGTGGGATTTATTCCAGGGCTGCAAGGTTGGTTCAACATCCGCAAATCAGTCAATGTGATACAACACATCAATAAAAGTAAGAACAAGAACCATATGATACTCTCAATAGATGCTGAAAAAGCATTTGACAAAGTACAACATCCCTTCCTGATCAAAACTCTTCAAAGTGTAGGGATAGAGGGCACATACCTCAATATCATCAAAGCCATCTATGAAAAACCCACCGCAAATATCATTCTCAATGGAGAAAAACTGAAAGCTTTTCCGCTAAGGTCAGGAACACGGCAGGGATGTCCATTATCACCACTGCTATTCAACATCGTACTAGAGGTCCTAGCCTCAGCAATCAGACAACAGAAGGAAATTAAAGGCATCCAAATTGGCAAAGAAGAAGTCAAATTATCACTCTTCGCAGATGATATGATACTATATGTGGAAAACCCAAAAGACTCCACTCCAAAACTGCTAGAACTTATACAGGAATTCAGTAAAGTGTCAGGATATAAAATCAATGCACAGAAATCAGTTGCATTTCTCTACACCAACAGCAAGACAGAAGAAAGAGATATTAAGGAGTCAATCCCATTTACAATTGCATCCAAAACCATAAGATACCTAGGAATAAACCTAACCAAAGAGGCACAGAATCTATACTCAGAAAACTATAAAGTACTCATGAAAGAAATTGAGGAAGACACAAAGAAATGGAAAAATGTTCCATGCTCCTGGATTGGAAGAATAAATATTGTGAAAATGTCTATGCTACCTAAAGCAATCTACACATTTAATGCAATTCCTATCAAAGTACCATCCATCTTTTTCAAAGAAATGGAACAAATAATTCTAAAATTTATATGGAACCAGAAAAGACCTCGAATAGCCAAAGGGATATTGAAAAAGAAAGCCAACGTTGGTGGCATCACAATTCCGGACTTCAAGCTCTATTACAAAGCTGTCATCATCAAGACAGCATGGTACTGGCACAAAAACAGACACATAGATCAATGGAACAGAATAGAGAGCCCAGAAATAGACCCTCAACTCTATGGTCAACTAATCTTCGACAAAGCAGGAAAGAATGTCCAATGGAAAAAAGACAGCCTTTTCAATAAATGGTGCTGGGAAAATTGGACAGCCACATGCAGAAAAATGAAATTGGACCATTTCCTTACACCACACACAAAAATAGACTCAAAATGGATGAAGGACCTCAATGTACGAAAGGAGTCCATCAAAATCCTTGAGGAGAACACGGGCAGCAACCTCTTCGACCTCTGCCGCAGCAACATCTTCCTAGGAACAACGCAAAAGGCAAGGGAAGCAAGGGAAAAAATGAACTACTGGGATTTCATCAAGATCAAAAGCTTTTGCACAGCAAAGGAAACAGTTAACAAAATCAAAAGACAACTGACAGAATGGGAGAAGATATTTGCAAACGACATATCAGATAAAGGACTAGTGTCCAGAATCTATAAAGAACTTAGCAAACTCAACACCCAAAGAACAAATAATCCAATCAAGAAATGGGCAGAAGACATGAACAGACATTTCTGCAAAGAAGACATCCAGATGGCGAACAGACACATGAAAAAGTGCTCCATATCACTCGGCATCAGGGAAATACAAATCAAAACCACAATGAGATATCACCTCACACCAGTCAGAATGGCTAAAATCAACAAGTCAGGAAATGACAGATGCTGGCGAGGATGCGGAGAAAGGGGAACCCTCCTACACTGTTGGTGGGAATGCAAGCTGGTGCAGCCACTCTGGAAAACAGCATGGAGGTTCCTCAAAATGTTGAAAATAGAACTGCCCTATGACCCAGCAATTGCACTATTGGGTATTTACCCTAAAGATACAAATGTAGTGATCCAAAGGGACACATGCACCCGAATGTTTATAGCAGCTATGTCCACAATAGCCAAACTATGGAAAGAACCTAGATGTCCATCAACAGATGAATGGATCAAGAAGATGTGGTATATATACACGATGGAATACTATGCAGCCATCAAAAGAAATGAAATCTTGCCATTTGCAACAACGTGGATGGAACTAGAGCGTATCATGCTTAGCGAAATAAGTCAAGCAGAGAAAGACAACTATCATATGATCTCCCTGATATGAGGAAGTGGTGATGCAACATGGAGGCTTAAGTGGGTAGAAGAATAAATGAAACAAGATGGGATTGGGAGGGAGACAAACCATAAGTGACTCTTAATCTCACAAAACAAACTGAGGGTTGCCTGGGGGAGGGGGTTGGGGAGAAGGGGGTGGGATTATGGACATTGGGGAGGGTATGTGATTTGGTGAGTGCTGTGAAGTGTGTAAACCTGGTGATTCACAGACCTGGGGATAAAAATATATGTATATAAAAAATAAAAAAAAAAAAATATTTACAAAATAAACAAATATAAGGTGAGGGACATAATAAAATATACTTATCACAGAAAGCAATATTTGATGCAGTAATGGCTTGAAGGACAAACAAGAGGAATATCATAAACACAAAATTTTGCTGTTCCCACCTTTGCTTCCTCCTACTCTTAATGGAGCAACCTAGATATCATACCAGAAATCACCATTTTTATCATGTCATTCACTAAATCAAATGCCTTCCAAGATACTACTCTCTCAAGGAAAAATGATTCATTCATTAATGCAAAGGAACCAAAAAGTAAGTGGTATGCTTTGCGTAGCTCATCTGGTAAATGCAAACTGGCTAAAGTACCTTGAAAGAACCTAGCACTGAATACAAGTCTGAAGGTTTTAAGAAAAACCTGGTGCCAATTACTGTACTAGTTTCCAAGGATTTCCAAGGTCCCTGTTCTCATTTTATCATACATTTAGCTGATTTAATATCACACTATCTGGAGTCCAGTCTGTCATTACATAAGCAATAGTACACACTTTGACCAAATGTCTTCCCACAGTCAACTTTTATCTCTAGAAAGATTTATTGCCCATCTTTTTTGTTCCAACTTTAAACTTAGATTAAACAACAATAAAGGCAGATTTTCCTCCTCTTGAATTTTCTCTGACCCATGACAACATCTCATGAATATCATAAGCCACACTGGGAAATTTCTTTGATTGTTAAAATACTTTCAAAATGTGTCAGAATACTGTTCTAGTGCTTCCAAACTACATTTTTATTTCTCTTGAGAAGTAAATACATGCACTTCTATACACTCTGTCTCTAAAGGTATTCCATCCTTATAACTTAGAGGATGTAAATTAATGCAGCCATAGTTCCAAAGATCACTTAAAAATAAATAAGCTGGTTATGGGTCTGTTCAGGCTTTCTATTTCTTCCTGGTTCAGTTGTGGTAGTTTATATGTTTCTAGGAATGCATCCATTTCTTCCAGATTGTCAAATTTATTGCCGTAGAGTTGCTCATAGTATGTTCTTATAATAGTTTGTATTTCTTTGGTGTTAGTTGTGATCTCTCCTCTTTCATTCATGATTTTATTTATTTGGGTCCTTTCTCTTTTCTTTTTGATAAGTCGGGCCAGGGGTTTATCAATTTTATTAATTCTTTCAAAGAACCAGCTCCTAGTTTCGTTGATTTGTTCTATTGTTTTTTTGGTTTCTATTTCATTGATTTCTGCTCTGATCTTTATGATTTCTCTTCTCCTGCTGGGCTTAGGGTTTCTTTCTTGTTCTTTCTCCAGCTCCTTTAGGTGTAGGGTTAGGTTGTGTACCTGAGACCTTTCTTGTTTCTTGAGAAAGGCTTGTACCGCTATATATTTTCCTCTCAGGACTGCCTTTGTTGTGTCCCACAGATTTTGAACCGTTGTATTTTCATTATCATTTGTTTCCATGATTTTTTTCAATTCTTCTTTAATTTCCCGGTTGACCCATTCATTCTTTAGAAGGATACTGTTTAGTCTCCATGTATTTGGGTTCTTTCCAAACTTCCTTTTGTGGTTGAGTTCTAGCTTTAGAGCATTGTGGTCTGAAAATATGCAGGGAATGATCCCAATCTTTTGATACCGGTTCAGTCCTGATTTAGGACCGAGGATGTGATCTATTCTGGAGAATGTTCCATGTGCACTAGAGAAGAATGTGTATTCTGTTGCTTTGGGATGAAATATTCTGAATATATCTGTGATGTCCATCTGGTCCAGTGTGTCATTTAAGGCCTTTATTTCCTTGCTGATCTTTTGCTTGGATGACCTGTCCATTTCAGTGAGGGGAGTGTTAAAGTCCCCTACTATTATTGTATTGTTGTTGATGTGTTTCTTTGATTTTGTTATTAATTGGTTTATATAGTTGGCTGCTCCCACATTGGGGGCATAGATATTTAAAATTGTTAAATCTTCTTGTTGGACAGACCCTTTGAGTATGATATAGTGTCCTTCCTCATCTCTTATTATAGTCTTTGGCTTAAAATCTAATTGATCTGATATAAGGATTGCCACTCCTGCTTTCTTCTGATGTCCATTAGCATGGTAAATTCTTTTCCATCCCCTCACTTTAAATCTGGAGGTGTCTTCGGGCTTAAAATGTGTTTCTTGGAGGCAACATATAGATGGGTTTTGTTTTTTTATCCATTCTGATACCCTGTGTCTTTTGACAGGGGCATTTAGCCCATTCACATACAGGGTAACTATTGAGAGATATGAATTTAGTGCCATTGTATTGCCTGTAAGGTGACTGTTACTGTATATGGTCTCTGTTCCTTTCTGATCTACCACTTGTAGGCTCTCTCTTTGCTTAGAGGACCCCTTTCAAGATTTCCTGTAGAGCTGGTTTGGTATTTGCAAATTCTTTAGTTGTTGTTTGTCCTGGAAGCTTTTAATCTCTCCTTCTATTTTCAATGATAGCCTAGCTGGATATAGTATTCTGGGCTGCATGTTTTTCTCGTTTAGTGCTCTGAAAATATCATGCCAGCTCTTTCTGGCCTGCCAGGTCTCTGTGGATAAGTCAGCTGCCAATCTAATATTTTTACCATTGTATGTTACAGACTTCTTTTCCCGGGCTGCTTTCAGGATTTTCTCTTTGTCATTGAGACTTGTAAATTTTACTATTAGGTGACGGGGTGTGGGCCTATTCTTATTGATTTTGAGGGGCATTCTCTGAACCTCCTGAATTTTGATGCTCGTTCCCTTTGCCATATTGGGGAAATTCTCCCCAATAATTCTCTCCAGTATACCTTCTGCTCCCCTCTCACTTTCTTCTTCTTCTGGAATCCCAATTATTCTAATGTTGTTTCGTCTTATGGTGTCACTTATCTCTCGAATTCTCTCCTCGTGGTCCAGTAGCTGTTTGTCCCTCTTTTGCTCAGCTTCTTTATTCTCTGTCATTTGGTCTTCTATATCACTAATTCTTTCTTCTGCCTCATTTATCCTAGCAGTTAGAGCCTCCATTTTTGATTGCACCTCATTAATAGCTTTTTTGATTTCACCTTGGTTAGATTTTAGTTCTTTTATTTCTCCAGAAAGGGCTTTTATATCTCTCGAGAGGGTTTCTCTAATATCTTCCATGCCTTTTTCGAGCCCGGCTAGAACCTTGAGAATTGTCATTCTGAACTCTAGATCTGACATATTACCAATGTCTGTATTGATTAGGTCCCTAGCCTTCGGTACTGCCTCTTGTTCTTTTTTTTGTGTTGAATTTTTACGTCTTGTCATTTTGTCCAGATAAGAGTAAATGAAGGGGCAAGTAAAATACTAAAAGGGTGGCAACAACCCCAGGAAAATATGCTTTAACCAAATTAGAAGAGATCCAAAATCGTGAGTGGGGAGAAAGGGGATAAAAAGAGGTTCAAAAAGGAAGAAAGAAAAAAGAAAAAAAAAAAAAAAGAAAAGAAAAGAAAAGAATATTTTTAAAAAAAGAAAATACCTAAGAAAAATGTAAAAAAAAAATATATATATATATATATATATATATATATATATATATATATATTAGATAAACTAGTAAAAAATCGTTAAAAAAGAAAAAGGTAACAGTTAAAAAAAAAATTTTACCCGAAGGCGAGAAAAAAAAAAATGAAAAAGAAAAAATTAAATTAACTGCAAGACTAAAAAAAATCACAGGAAAAAAGCCATGAGTTCCGTGCTTGGCTTTCTCCTCCTCTGGAATTCTGCTGCTCTCCTTGGTATTGAAACCGCACTCCTTGGTAGGTGAACTTGGTCTCGGCTGGATTTCTTGTTGATCTTCTGGGGGAGGGGCCTGTTGTAGTGATTCTCAAGTGTCTTTGCCCCAGGCGGAATTACACCGCCCTTACCCGGGGCCGGGGTGAGTAATCCGCTCGGGTTTGCTTTCAGGAGCTTTTGTTCCCTGAGCGCTTTCCGTAGAGTTCCAGAGGACGGGAATACAAATGGCGGCCTCCTGGTCTCCGGCCTGGAGGAGCCGAGAGCCCAGGGCCCCACTCCTCAGTGCGCCCTCAGAGAACAGCGCCCAGTTACTCCCGTCTGCCTGACCTCCGGCCGTGCTCCGAGCTCACCGAGCCTGCGACCGGTTCAAGGTAACACGGAGCTGCGAGCTTACTGTCGGCTCTGTCTCTGTAGCCGGCTTTCCCGTTCCAATACCCGCAAGCTCTGCGACACTCAGACACCCCCGATCCTTCTGTGACCCTACGGGACCTGAGGCCACGCTGACCCCGCGTGGGCTTCGCCCCGGTTTAGCCTCTGGAGTGATGTCCCTCAGCGGAACAGACTTTTAAAAGTCCTGATTTTGTGCGCGGTTGCTCCACTGCTTGCCTGGAGCCGGCCCCTCCCCCCGGGGTCTATCTTCCCGTCGCTTTGGATTCACTTCTCCGCCGGTCCTACCTTTCAGAAAGTGGTTGTTTTTCTGTTCCCAGAATTGCTGTTCTTCTTCTCTTCGATCTGCCAATGGATTTTCAGGTGTTTGCAATCTTTAGATAAGCTATCTAGCTGATCTCCGGCTAGCTGAAGCAGTCTCAGCTTGCTACTTCTCCGCCATCTTGACTCCCATAACCAGTAAGGAGATTGAAACAGTCATTAAAAATCTCCAAACAAACAAAAGCCCAGGGCCAGACGGCTTCCCGGGGGAATTCTACCAAACATTTAAAGAAGAACTAATTCCTATTCTCCTGAAACTGTTCCAAAAAATAGAAATGGAAGGAAAACTTCCAAACTCATTTTATGAAGCCAGCATCACCTTGATCCCAAAACCAGACAAGGATCCCACCAAAAAAGAGAGCTATAGACCGATATCCTTGATGAACACAGATGCGAAAATACTCAACAAAATACTAGCCAATAGGATTCAACAGTACATTAAAAAGATTATTCACCACGACCAAGTGGGATTTATTCCAGGGCTGCAAGGTTGGTTCAACATCCGCAAATCAGTCAATGTGATACAACACATCAATAAAAGAAAGAACAAGAACCATATGATACTCTCAATAGATGCTGAAAAAGCATTTGACAAAGTACAGCATCCCTTCCTGATCAAAACTCTTCAAAGTGTAGGGATAGAGGGCACATACCTCAATATCATCAAAGCCATCTATGAAAAACCCACCGCAAATATCATTCTCAATGGAGAAAAACTGAAAGCTTTTCCGCTAAGGTCAGGAACACGGCAGGGATGTCCATTATCACCACTGCTATTCAACATCGTACTAGAGGTCCTAGCCTCAGCAATCAGACAAAAAAAGGAAATTAAAGGCATCCAAATCGGCAAAGAAGAAGTCAAATTATCACTCTTCGCAGATGATATGATACTCTATGTGGAAAACCCAAAAGACTCCACTCCAAAACTGCTAGAACTTATACAGGAATTCAGTAAAATGTCAGGATATAAAATCAATGCACAGAAATCAGTTGCATTTCTCTACACCAACAGCAAGACAGAAGAAAGAGATATTAAGGAGTCAATCCCATTTACAATTGCATCCAAAACCATAAGATACCTAGGAATAAACCTAACCAAAGAGACACAGAATCTATACTCAGAAAACTATAAAGTACTCATGAAAGAAATTGAGGAAGACACAAAGAAATGGAAAAATGTTCCATGCTCCTGGATTGGAAGAATAAATATTGTGAAAATGTCTATGCTACCTAAAGCAATCTACACATTTAATGCAATTCCTATCAAAGTACCATCCATCTTTTTCAAAGAAATGGAACAAATAATTCTAAAATTTATATGGAACCAGAAAAGACCTCGAATAGCCAAAGGGATATTGAAAAAGAAAGCCAACGTTGGTGGCATCACAATTCCGGACTTCAAGCTCTATTACAAAGCTGTCATCATCAAGACAGCATGGTACTGGCACAAAAACAGACACATAGATCAATGGAACAGAATAGAGAGCCCAGAAATAGACCCTCAACTCTATGGTCAACTAATCTTCGACAAAGCAGGAAAGAATGTCCAATGGAAAAAAGACAGCCTTTTCAATAAATGGTGCTGGGAAAATTGGACAGCCACATGCAGAAAAATGAAATTGGACCATTTCCTTACACCACACACAAAAATAGACTCAAAATGAATGAAGGATCTCAATGTACGAAAGGAATCCATCAAAATCCTTGATGAGAACACGGGCAGCAACCTCTTCGACCTCTGCCGCAGCAACATCTTCCTAGGAACAACGCAAAAGGCAAGGGAAGCAAGGGAAAAAATGAACTACTGGGATTTCATCAAGATCAAAAGCTTTTGCACAGCAAAGGAAACAGTTAACAAAATCAAAAGACAACTGACAGAATGGGAGAAGATATTTGCAAACGACATATCAGATAAAGGACTAGTGTCCAGAATCTATAAAGAACTTAGCAAACTCAACACCCAAAGAACAAATAATCCAATCAAGAAATGGGCAGAAGACATGAACAGACATTTCTGCAAAGAAGACATCCAGATGGCGAACAGACACATGAAAAAGTGCTCCATATCACTCGGCATCAGGGAAATACAAATCAAAACCACAATGAGATATCACCTCACACCAGTCAGAATGGCTAAAATCAACAAGTCAGGAAATGACAGATGCTGGCGAGGATGCGGAGAAAGGGGAACCCTCCTACACTGTTGGTGGGAATGCAAACTGGTGCAGCCACTCTGGAAAACAGCATGGAGGTTCCTCAAAATGTTGAAAATAGAACTGCCCTATGACCCAGCAATTGCACTATTGGGTATTTACCCTAAAGATACAAATGTAGTGATCCAAAGGGACACATGCACCCGAATGTTTATAGCAGCTATGTCCACAATAGCCAAACTATGGAAAGAACCTAGATGTCCATCAACAGATGAATGGATCAAGAAGATGTGGTATATATACACAATGGAATACTATGCAGCCATCAAAAGAAATGAAATCTTGCCATTTGCAACAACATGGATGGAACTAGAGGGTATCATGCTTAGCGAAATAAGTCAAGCAGAGAAAGACAACTATCATATGATCTCCCTGATATGAGGAAGTGGTGATGCAACATGGAGGCTTAAGTGGGTAGAAGAAGAATAAATGAAACAAGCTGGGATTGGGAGGGAGACAAACCATAAGTGACTCTTAATCTCACAAAACAAACTGAGGGTTGCCGGGGGGAGGGGGTTTGGGAGAAGGGGGTTGGATTATGGACATTGGGGAGGGTATGTGCTTTGGTGAGTGCTGTGAAGTGTGTAAACCTGGTGATTCACAGACCTGTACCCCTGGGGATAAAAATATATGTTTATAAAAAATAAAAAATTTATAAAAATAAAAAAATAAAAAAAATAAATAAGCTGATACTTTATCTGTATTATTAAAGAAATATAGCAGAAGACATATGATTTTAGGTTACTGAATTTCACTATCTCATAATATCATACAAGTTTACCACTCTGCCTAATTTGAAATTAAATACAAAGTCAATAGGGAAGTAATAAATTGCAACTTCTAAAGAAACTTCCATGTAAGTCTGAATTTAGCAAAAATTAAATGGTTTCTCTGTAGGTTGCTGCAGCCTAATATAATGCCAGTGAACAAGTTACATCCCTAGAAATCTCTCTGCAAGTAGATTATACAACACTGAATGCAGAATGCATGCATGATAACTATGACATACTGTGTTTAGTATTGGTAAATCTACAAAGGTATAATTTCCCCAGAAAAAAAAGGGAAATGCTTAAAAAGGATCCATAGGGAAACAAAGTTATGTGAAGTCCTGGGAAATACAATAAAGTGTTAAAAATAAGGGAGGGGGATTAATTACTTTGAAGATAAAAAGGCTGTTTCAGACATATGGAAGGTTATTATCAAGAGATTGCTCACAAGCTGTTCTCCAGTTTCAACCAGGTGTGAAGAGTTGAAATTTCAACAGTATGAGATTAAACTAGCAAAACTAGATTGGGTCTAATGTAGAAGTTTGTGACCAAAAAAAGTTGTCGCATAGAAAATTTGTTATCAGCAGAGGCAGTAGGAGCTCTTTCTCCACACTGCTGTAATAATATAATACCCATTTGTCTTCCAATAATCAAGGTGAGATGTTTCCTGAAAAGAGAGAAATGATCTGGGTCATGGATAGAAATGAATATTGTAGATACTCTCTTTTGCTGACCACTCATCTACCTGCTCAGGCTGAATAGTAAGAGTAGAAGTCTAGATCCAGGCAGGCTTAATTAGCTGTCTTTGTTAACTACATTATTACATAATGTTTTAAAGTGATACATGCAGGAAATAGAAAAGAAGAATGTTGCCTTTTCTTACTCAGCGTTCAGCTCAAAGACTTTAGTTAGGGGGGAGAGGTGTTTCTGGTATTTCCCAGGTCTGCCTTAAACACTGAACATACTACTCTTGAAATGAGAGGTAAGAGGTCAAAGGACAATACAAGCAAGGAATCCCTTAGGGCCCTAGTAAATATTTCATTTCAATGGTCTTCTCTAAATGTATTTGAAAGTTGGGGATATTTTCAACTCGTTGTGCTTAGTTTTTAAGTCTAGTTTATGTAACTTATTAACTAGATTACACAGAGTGAAATGAGAACTTTTAAAGTTTAGAGAGTTGGTAACTGCAGAAAGCAGCTATTATCTCTAGGGCTATGGGGAAAAACCAAGAAGAGCTAGAATTGCTTAAAATTGGAAGCTCAGAGTTTCACATCTGGTGTTACTTGTCAGACAACAAAGTAACAAGGGTGGAACTGACACAGATTATACTTTACATTTTCAAACTCATCTGTACCTCTTTTTAAAAAATATTTTATTTACTTATTTGAGAGAGAAAAAGAGAGGGTGCACATGACCAGAGAGTTGCAGGCAGAGGGAGAAGGAGAAACAGACTACACACTGAGCAGGGAACCCAAAGAGGGGCTAGATCCCAGGACCCCAGATTCATGACCTTTGTCGAAGGCAGATGCTAAACCAACTGGGCCACCTAGGTGCCCCCAAACTTATCCCTACCTCTTAACCACACCTCTTCCCATACCTCATCCACACATACTTTTCCACATCTGTGGTCCTGTAACTCAGTTCTGACATTCTAAAATATCCTGCCCTCGCAATCCTATTCAGTCTCTAAAACTTAGGTCACTTCTCTACTCTAGTCCTGCCTGCTCTACTTGAGATCCAATCTTACCTTTGGAATATATGACCACCCATATTTCACTGTTTAGATTGCCCCATTGGGTCAGCTGTATAGATCTGTCCTCTTTTACTTCTTTACAATTTTGGGAGCCCTAGGGTATTTTTATATGTAGTAGATGCTGACTATATTTATTGGATTTATATACTATAAGTAGATGCTGACTATATTGAATCTTTTATAACAGGAAGTATGCTGCTGCCTTAGTTTGGTCATACAGAAGTCTCCAGATGCCTTTCACATGTCTTGGCCCTGAAAATTCTGACCATATTACATTAGCTACAGTTTTCTGACAGATTTTATTTTACCATGTAACCTTGTGCAGACCCCGGAAATATCACTAGATATGTCACACAGCTACCAACAACAAAGAAGTAAAATTTGGTCACTGATGCTTAAATGACCCTGTGCACAAGGGCAAACTTGGGGTTCTTCGGTAATAAAAAAGACATATGCCGTAAAACAACATCAGTTTATCTGGTATGACAATCCTACAAGCTAATAGTGTCACAGGCAGTTTTTTTTTTTTTTTTTTTTTTAACTTTAAATGTTCCTTATCTTGCTTTTGCAGCCATTAACACACAATCAGATCAACTGTTGCTCAAAAGGCCTTGAACTAGTAATTATGTGGATGACCTTTCCAGGTTCAACTGAAACCTGGTGGTAAGGTGGGAGGGAAGAACACATTCAGTTTCCTGCACGTAGTTCCTGCTTATCTCTCTTTCAGATAGCATTTACAAACCATCTTTTTGTTACACTTTATCAAATGTCTATTAAGAAACCAGGACGTAAAGTAGTTTTTTCTCTTGTACATGCTTATTGCAAATAAGAAAGCACCAGTTATCAATTCATAAAGTTCTTTTTGCTGTAATTTATGGTTTCTTTTTCTTAGTCCTCAGCCAAGTTGTCTCAAATGACTGCTCTTGTGTCCCACTGTAACTGTGAGAATGACAAATATTCCTCTGAGACTTCCCATGGTCTGCAACTGGCAAATGTTCCTGAAAGAATCTACTCTTCAGTTACAGATTGATGATTTATTAATACTGTTTATTTAGAACTTCTAGTCACTGAGGGCTGTAGGAATTAAAAATAAATTGCAGTTGGTGGTATTTGTCTATTAAACCTATAACAAATTACTTAATCATTAGATTGACAGAAGATCTGGGGATGAGAGTTAGTCACTGGGCCTAGGAATCAATTAATGTTTAGCTATCACAGGAAAGTGGTACATTATGGAGTGTTGAAAATTACTTTTCTGAACTATTGGTTGCTTCCATATTGTTGAGACCAAGGATGCATCCTCATTTCAGGAGTTATCCAAATGAGATAGAACCTTAAAGAGCACACAGCCCAATATCAATCTGTGCATAAGAAAGTGAGACTCCATGGGAAAGAACTAGACCAATACTTGTGAACTTGCTGGACAAGCTAATGGTTTATCCTTCTTCATTTGGTGCTCTTTATATTTTCAGCACCCTTCCATAACATCAACTATGTGTTTTAATTACTTATTTACTTCTGCATCTGAAGGTGTCCACTATTTCTAGGAAAACAGGACCAATAATTTGCATAATTATTCACTTTTGGAGTCAGACTTAAGTGGCATCATATTTCTAACTTTTCCTGGGATACATTAGGCCCAGTCAGTTTGCCTCACCAGAAAAACTACATATTTGTGCAAAACTTCATAACTAGCAAGTAGTAGAGGCAGAACCATGTTCTAAGAATAAATGCTCTTCTCAATTTACCATACCAATTTTCTGTTGCTAAGACTAAATCCCACTTTATCATAGCAAATATTTTTCCAAATGCACTTAAGTATTTCAGTGTTTCAGAATAAGGAATATTAGTATGCAAGACAAGCCACCAAGGGCAGAAAGCAGAAGACAATTCCAAAATGACTGAGATTTTTACTTGCATTAGTTTAGTCACACAACAGCCTTATTTTGGGTGAATCTCCCTGGAGTTTTCATAGAAGAACCTCTTCTACTGGATGTTGATTGTGGGATGAAGAAATTGTCTGGCTGATAACATTCATAAAGAGATTATAAAGAATCAGTATATCCATTAGATATATATATCCATCCCACACCACAAAAAATTCATTAGATACATAATCTTGATATCTGAGTGAGCTTTTCGTGGAGCAAAAGGAGAAGAAAATTTTGACCAAAAAATTGTCCAAACTTTCAGTACTTAAAACTGACATTCTACCTCATACTAGATGATTTCCATATCTCACTTAAATTCTAACTGCATCTCTGGCATGTTTTCTCAATGGATTAAAAACAGGAATAAATAGGGTGGCTCAGTCATTAAGTGTGTGCCTTCAGCTCAGGTGATGATCAAGTCCCATATACGCACATCAGGCTCTCTGCTCAGCAAGAAGCGTGCTTCTCCCTCTTCCACTCCTCCTGCTTGTGTTCTCTCTCTATATATATCTCTCTCTGTCCAGTAAGTAAAATCCTAAAAAAAAAAAAAAAAAGTAAATGTAGACACTTTTTTTTTGTTGTTCTGACCTTATTTCCTTATCTTGGACTCTTCCAGTGTGGATTTCTACAAATTTTTACGTAGTCAATCACCCACAAATTCTCACTGAGTGTTCTACTAGAAATTTAAATTTTGTACCCAATGATTACCTCTTCTAATAGTAATTTGGTACCCATATTACTGCTTTTAAAGTGCATTTAGGTAAGAGCAAATGTGTTGGAGTCTTTATTTGAGGTCTCATTCTGGTTTATATGTTTCATGAGAATACTTAATTTTTAAAGCTCTCTCAGTATATAGATTCTAAAAAGTGGTATGTCTTACCGATTCACTGTACTATGAGCTAAGCCTATCTGGTATATGTTTATTCTTACTGTATTGGTATTGCTTGACCAAGAGCAGCATCAAAATTTGTCCACTAGATAAAGATGAATTTAGAATATTAAGATGTTTTCATATGCAATGCTCAGATTGATTTTATACTAAGTTGTAAATTTAGACATCAGGCATTGGTAAACGCATGCCATTAGTATTTATATATTTTATATATTATTTATATATTTTATAATATATATATTCATTATTAATATATATTAAATAAATGTTTGTTGTATATAATATATTATTTATGTATTTTTAAATTTTGCATTTTTCTTTTCAATAACTGAAAATTTAAATATATTATGATAATTTATGATTTATTAATATGATATTCTTTTCATGACAGTTCCTTCTCTCTAACTTTAGTAGCCAATATCCCCCCTCAAGCATCATCATTGTCCTTCCTCAAACCATCTGTTCCAATCTCTCAGCCATTTAAAAATCCCTCAAGTCCACTTCTTCCCTTCTACTCTATCTCCCAAAATCATAGTTTAAAGTCTGTTACTATTAAGGCAGTTTGGCTCTCTTATTTCTGCTACAAATTAGACTAGAGATATCCTTTTAAAAAATCACCACACTGATGATCTACAATTTTAAGAATTTCTCCAAGTGCTGCTATCTATTAAGCTCTGCTACAGGCATTCTATCATTTCTGTTTTCTACAGTTTTCAGGGATTTACTCCTGGTTTTCTTATGACTCCCTATCTCATTCAACCTAATACTTCTTTTGAGTTTTTAATTCAGTTGTTGATTCCAACTCCAACTCTTTATTCCACTTGAGATTCTTCAGTCCCTTTACCCACAGCTTGTAGGTCCAGACTGGGTTCCTAGATTTCCAACTCATATACAGCCACTACACCCATCTCACATCTACCTACATAAGTAATTTTCACTGTCACTGGAGGTGACCCCTGAGACAGTTACTCAAAGTATAAACTCTTAAATTTTCTTTCACTCTTTCTTCCTTTTCATCATCATCTGTTAATCACACGTGTATTAAATTTATTCTCACTTAGTTGGTACAAAACATTCATTGACTGAGTTAAATTATTCATCAATGTAATAGGTATGCATATATGCTCATGAGGAAGAGAAGTAAAGTAACATATTAAAGAATTCTAATCCTGAGACTACATATGCATGGGCATTTAGATCATAAAACTAAAAGCAAAGTGGCCCCATTTAGGGGTACACCAGAGAATGGTTTCACCTTGATGAGATCTCATGCTGTAGTATATATTCCTGTATGTCCAAATTTCAGAAACAGTTTTTACAGTTGATATATAGGTTCTAGCATGGTTGGGTTTTCCCACCAAAGTCACTCTGATAAATCAGAAAGAAAGCTGTGATAATTCACTAGTAACCAGCACTGGTTGTTTATAGAAATAAATAGTGCCTTTGTTAGAAACATGACTAGAAAGCTGATGTCCTTTAAACAGGGTCAGATCAAAGGGAATGGATTTTCCTATTGGTGTAACTATCAAGCCACTATAAATTAGTAGATTGTCTTTTTCTTCTCAAAATATTTCTGTATATATGGCACCTGTCAATAAGATTAAAATCATCTCTTCTGGGGTGCCTGGGTGGCTCAGTGGGTTGAAGCCTCTGCCTTTGGCTCAGGTCATGATCTCAGAGTCCTGGAATCGAGCCCCACATCAGGATCTCTGCTCGGCAGGGAGCCTACTTCTTCCTCTCTCTCTGCCTGCCTTTCTGCCTACTTGTGATCTCTGTTTGTCAAATAAATAAATAAAATCTTAAAAAAAATTAAGAAAAATCTTTTCTCTGGATAGTGTTAGGGAGAAACTAATTTTATTATTATTACTACTACTACTATTATTATTTTTTTTTATTTTTCCAATATATTTTATCACTTAAAAATACAAGGCTTTTATAATACAAAAGCTATTAGTATTAACAATCTCATACTATGTATAGCAACCTCCAAGAATAATTTTTATTTTATTAATTACATATTTAAATTGATGGTTTCCTTTGGGTTTTTAGGAAATTACCTTAACCTCAGTAGTCACATTTCCATATTATATAATATAGAAATATTTCTATATTTGGGTTTTTAGGAAATTACCTTAACCTCAGTAGTCACATTTCCATATTATATAATATAGAAATATTTCTATGAATATCTAATCCCATCAATTCTAATATCTGATTCTTCTCAATTCAGAATTTATCCTGAAATGTGGATGATATATCATATTTCTTTGTCTTTTGTTTTGTTTAATATTTGATATAGGAAAAAACTTTCCCTTAAAATTTTTTGTTTCCATGACACCACGACAGAGAAGTCACCATTTTAAGTTCATTTGTTCATACTAATATTCTTACCAAACGAGTAACCAGAGACATATTTCCATCTTTGTCTTTAGAATATCTCTCACAGGGTGTTATAAAACTTGGAAGCAGGTGCCATTAAGATAAGATCAGTGGGGGCACTTGAGTGGTTCATTTAGGCATCTGACTCTTGATTTCGTCTCAATTCATAATTTCAGGGTCATGGTAATAAGTCCATGTCAGGCTCCATGTTCAAAGTGGAGTTGGCTTAAGATTCTCTTCCTACCTTTCCCTTTGTCCCTCCCTCTGCTCACACTTTCTCTCTAAATAAATAAAATATTAAAAAAAAAAAAAAGATGGGTGGAGGATAAAGTCATAGGGAAAGTGTGTTAATTGAACCATCTGAAAACCATCTCCTATGCCTTTACTTGCAGGTAACATTAGCTAGCTTTTATTTATCCCTATAATAAGGTTTATTGTAAAACAACTTATTGTGAAATTAAAACATTGCAATTTCATATTCTTCACTTTTTTGTTACAAATCTAAAGTGCTTTTTAAAATATGTAATTAAATGAGATATATCTGCATGCACAATGTATAATCAGAATTGTTTTATAACTCATGAATTGTTGCCTTAGTTAAATCATTTTATGATTCTCCATTCTATCCAAACATTTTCTATTTCATATGACAGAAAAGTAAATGACTGGTACTTTTTGCATTAAGTGTTCCTAGCTGTGTGTTTGATTTTCAGTTGGTAGAGTCACATGTATATGTTAGTATTTAGTGCAATTTTATTTAATGTATTGCCTGTACAAGTGAAACATGTAGGTGTGGTACATGTATGTATATGTATGTAAATAAAGTATTAAGTCCACAGAAAGCATGTTTCAAGACAGAAAATGTTAAGTCATAAATTAAACATCTGTCATATTTTTTTTTCTTTTTTCTTTTTTCTTTACAATGGAATATAGCAACAACTACCTTGTGTTCCTGTCACTGATTTTGCTGGTAGTGTATAGTGGAAGATGGTTTCATGTTGAGTTTTTATAGTAATATTTTTCGCTGATATCTTAATATCCAATAAATACAAAAATGATACTCAATGGGGACTTATGTCAGCTGTTATAGTACAAAAGGCAAATGATAGGTATTTTTGGTCATTTCTGTTCCCTTATTTTCTTTTCTTTTGGGGATTAAATCAGTCCAGTTACAACTTTTAGAATGTCTTATTTATGGCCATTTTTCCAAAGGAAGGCACATTATGAGTCAGGTCATTTGTTTTATACATCCCTATAGTGAATGTACCCCTATCTATATTTCTGAAAGAAGAACACATATCAGTCTTTCTTACACGGACACATAGGGGAAGAACATCTTTTAATCTCCACATTCATGTAATTCCACTACACTTAGCCACACTCTATTGAGAGAAAGTATAAATATAATACACCCCAAAGAATACACTTTAAAAAAATCTATGCAATCCATATGTATATTGCAATACAATATAATACAATGGTAATACAATGGTATGTCATAATTTAATTGGCAATGTTTTCTTCCTTAGTGATTCTTAAAATAATACTGTCTTATAATCAGAAGTATCTTGGATGTGATGAATTAATTAATTAATGTGAGTAATTAATGCTAAAGTGGCATATGTTCAAGCCTAAACTAGTGATCAAGTCAATCCGAACCTGAGTGATGGTATGTTCTTCCTCCATTTATACACAGTTTAATTTTTAAAATCTGAGTCAGTAAGCAAAATATCTCCCTTATAATATTCAAAAGGTACTAGAAAGATGGTTGTTGACTGCGTATTTTTATCTTATAAACCAACAAATTTTTCCTAGCATCAGCAGTCTCAGTTGCTTCCAGTCATGTTACCTGTGAGATTCCACACATAAACACAATTGAGGATAAAAATATAAAGGAGTCCAAAAGAATCCTTCTGCCCACTGTCTTAATCTTTTCTTGAGACTCTGGATTTTGTTGACTGTATGTCACAAACAAGAGAAAATAGAGGAAACATAAAAAGTGATATCTAAAGAGATTATTCATAAAGTAGATACCCCACTAGTATTTTTTTGTTTTGTTTTCATTTTGGCCTTATGGAAGTATAATGGAAAGAATGCATATTTTTTATTTTTTCAGCAAGAACATTTTTTACTTGAAGCATACTTAAGGATATATATTCTAGTACATTTTCAGTGACTTAAATATGTAGAGAAAATAAAACCTATTAAGTCAGAAACCCAATTAAGTAAATTAAATGTACTGCTCAAGTATTTCTTCAGATTGTTTCTTAAAAGCTTGATTAAGGGTATAATTGGCATATGACAAAATGTTTAAACTATGCAGTGTGATACATTTTAACGATCTATGCATGACCCTTCACATAGTCACATAATGAACCTATCCAGGACCCATAATCATTTCTGCATGTATATTTATAACATTTCCCCTCTTCATTTCTATGCATTCCCAACCTTAGGAAACCACTGATCTGAACTCTCTGTTCTGTTACTATAGTTGGCTTTCTAAAGTCCTGTTTAACCAGAATTACAATATACACTTTCTTTGTCTGACTTCTTTTACTTAGAATAATCATCATGAGATTCATACAAGTTTTTGGCATGTCAGTAGTTCATTCCTTTATATTGCTGAGTGGTATTCCATTTTATGGCTGCCTCAAAATTTGTTCACATATTCATCTGTTTATGGACATCTTGTTTCCTTACAAGTTTCATCTATTACCAATAAAACTTTATGAACATTTGTTAACAAATTTTTGTATGCACATAAGCTTTTATTTTTCCCTAAATAACATGTTAAATATTTCCTCTAAGTTCTTAAATGTATGTAACCTAATTGAAATGACAGTTTAATGTTCTGGTCTAGTAATTCTATCATATGTGTCCTTTTTGTGTCCATTTCAGTTGATTTTGTTCTCATATGAGTTATAAGTTTTTATTCTTTGCAAACCCCAATTTTTTTTTAATTGGTGCCAGATATTTGACTTTTACATTTTTGGATGTTGTGTATTTTTGTATTCTTGACCTTTGTTCTGAGATGTGATTAAGTAACTTGGAAACAATCTGATTCACTTAGATCTTTCTTTTGTGCTTTTTTTTTTAAGATTTTATTTATTTATAAGACAAAGATCACAAGTAGGCAGAGAGACAGGCAGAGAGAGAGGAGGAAGCAGGCTTCCTGCTGAGCAGAGAGCCCGATGCGGGGCTCTATCCCAGGACCCTGAGATCATGACTTGAGCCGAAGGCAGTGGCTTAACCCACCCCGGCGCCCCATACTTTTGTGCTTTTTAAAACAAGACCTGAGCAACATTTTGTTTAAGGTTAATTTTTTTCCACCACTGCGGCAAGACTTCCAAGTGCTCTAGGAAATGGCTCCTGAATTATGACATTGTCCATTGTAGCTAGCTGTCAGGGTAAGAACTAACTATTCCTGCCCTGGGCAGATTCTGAGCACTATTTCTTCCAATCTTTCCAGGATGTCCTTTTCACTGTTAAGTAGTTTTCTCCTATGCATATACTGATGAGTACTAAACAATACTCAAAGGAGTTCTTCTGCACATTCCTATTGTCTCAATGTAGCTCTCCTCTTCCAAGTCCTGTGAATTCTGCCTTAGTTTTCCCAGACTTCCAAATTTGTGTCCTCAGCTCAGGAAGGCAGCTGAGCTTTGCCTGAGTCTTCCCTGCCTATGCTGTAACTTGGAAACTTTGCCCAGGGAGCAAGCTGAGGCTGTCGGTGATATGCTTAAAGTGCTTATTTAACTTATTTCAAGGGTCATTATCCTTCACAGTCTGATGTCCAATATTGTGAGATCCATTTTTTAATATATTTTGTCAAATTTTAGCTATTTCCTTCTCAGTCATTTTTAGTTACTCAGTAACAGATAAATGAAAGGTCAAAAGTAAAGCTACTTTAACCATCTTTATCAAACTGAGAAGGTAGAAATAAAATAATCTCCATAGAGAATATAGTATGTTTTCCCAGTTCTTATTAGAAAAAAATTATGGTCACACTCTAACAAGAGAAAGGTAATAGAATGCTTCTTTAACAAAATCCTTACTCTAAGAGAATATAAAATAGAAATAAAACAAAGATAGTTGTCTATTTTAACCTACAATCCTCAAAAAAAAAAAAAAAAAAAAGCTTAAATGCACAAGGACAAGGACCTATAAATCTATAGTTCAATAAGATGTATATTCAGTGCCAAGTGACAGGACACAAACAAAGTCTTGGTAGTTTGAGATACCTAATTTCAAATATCAGCTCAATCATTTACCAGCTATATGACATATTTTCAAAATCGGTAAACTAGAAATAACAATATCCACCACATAAAATTACTATTAGGCTTCACTAAGAGACTCAATATGTAAAAGCATGCCAGTGACATGTTAATTCTTTTTTTACCCTTGTTAAGGGCCTATTTAGCCAGAGCAATTCCATCTGGTTAAACAGTAGTTTTGTTGTTTATGCAGTAAAACTTAAACTGACCCTGCCACCCCCTTCAGGGAACTTACTTAAAAGCAAGTCCAGGAAATCAGTCCCAGGTAACAAAGCCCCAGTACAATAGCAGGTCAGGCCAGGTGGAGACATCCAATTAGTGGGGGTGTGCATACTGTTTCCTTAGCTACCAAGGAGTGTGGGTCCCGCCTTTTGGGCGCCAATTCTGACAAGGTGATAGGCTAGTTCAAATATCTACTAGGGTAAATTGCAATTTGATTGGCCACCCCTGTGTGACCTAGCATGACTGTGCAGCTTTCTCTGTGTGTTACAATCTCATTGGCTACCTGTGTATGGCCAGGCCCAACCACATGGCCTTTGCTCTATAAAAGTTAGTCTGTAAGGCAGGGAGGGGTCGCCTCTTCATAAGAGACGGCCTGTGTCCGTAGGTTTGATTCTCGATGCTTGGCATAAAATAAAGCTTTGCTTGACCTTCACTTTGTATCAGTCTTGCTCCTTTGATCACGGACCCATTATTGGGGGACCAAACAACCCTAACTCTCTGGAATTTTTGTGAAGCATAATTTATTTAAATTTAGTTCCCTATGATCCAATGTTCTGCTTCTTTCTTCCTGAATTATTATCCAATAAGACACAGTCCATATTTTCCTAAAACCAGGAATACTCGCATTCCATAAACTTCACTCTCTCTGATACCATTTAGGTTTTCATAGTTTTAACTAAATGCAGATTGTAAAAATTCACTCTCTGGTTCTTGATAATAATATTATTGCCATGTGGCTTAATAGTCCAAAGAAACTTTGAATCTGTAGCATTTCTATAGATATAAAATATTGAGATTTTTTATCAGTTTTATTATTACCAAATATACTTTTAAATCAACACCTTCCTTTCTTCCCTATGAGTTTAAAGACTATTTTCTAGAAGTGATTTTACATATTAGGTGAAAAGTGATATTTTTACTTTGCTTGATAATATTTAACATATTTTATATGATAATTTCAGCATCAAATTTAATATATCAATTTAGACAATAGCAAGAGACTAAAAATTTTTCAAAATGTAAATGCTGAGTCAAGTATTTAGAAAATAATACACATATACAAAATAGATATAACTATCCCATCATTAATTTTAACAGCTTAATAACTATTGCTGTATAAGCTATAATGATCTGGATGTAGGGGGGAGGAAGATGGTCAACCAAAGCAGCTTGTGCCATATTCTGGTTTTAATTACAATATGGGCTGGAATCTTCTTGTCTTAAAATAGGGCATCAATGAATTTAGAGTCTGTAGGTAATATAATTATTTTTAAAAATGGAACTAGAATGCATTTATTAATACAACTCAAGAAAAGGTTACTGAAAGGCAAATTTGAAACTGTGTTTCTCCATAACCAAGATAGACAATGGAGTCACCTACCCTTTATATGTATGATTCATTGGCTATTTATGCCTCTTTGCTTTTGTGGGATCAAAAGTGTTCTAATAAATAATGTAAATTTTAAACATGTAAAGATTGGGAGTAAATATTCACAGTCTTTCATTCTATCTTTATAACAAAATAATGACTAATATTGTCTGTTAAATAATTGTTCAATATATGTTTATGCTTCTCAAAAAATTAGAATATTAAGACTTATTCTGTACCTTAATTGAATGGAAATTCATTCAAAACATTGTGCTCTAGAACTATAAATTGAATAAGCATAAACCCTCACTAATTGTATTGTTCTATGCTTTGAACTCATAATAGAGGTGAGGGCAAGGAGAAATAGAATTAATTTGTACTAATATAATCAATTTTATAATCAATAATATATGTTTTCATGTTTTATATAATACAATATCTTATAAATGCTAACGTGCCTAATCATATGCTCAATTCAAGTTGGAACAATGTTTCAGGCACTTGGAGAATGAAGAAAAGTTAGAGATACAAATTTGTTTTGACATATTTTCCTCATGAAGACTCTGAAAAAGCAGTCATCTGAGAATGTTACATAAAATCATTAGATACGAAAAATCAGGTTGTCTGAGTATATTAAGTGCTATTTTTTTCTGCAATGGCACTTAGTTATTATGTTGATTTGGATTTAGGATATTTTATAGAAAGGAATTATATTTTAGTTTACCATGAACTATTTTGAGAATTTTTTTAATCAACTTTAGTCTAATCCCTTAACATGAGCCAAAATAGGAAATGATTCCAAAATGACAGAATTACAAATAAGAAAAACTAGAAATGTTCTAGAGAGAAAGTATATGATGTTTCTTATGCTTTTGTAATTAGGAAAGAAAACATACTAAGTAGCTTTAGGTTTCCTCTTAACAACGCATTACTTGGAGTAACTATTACTGAGAACTTTATTACAGGAGTAGAGATTTATTGTGATCATATATTTATCAAAATTCAAAGTTAAAGATTATTAAGAAGGAACTGTCTGCCAATGTTTGCTATACTAGCATTGCTGCACCAGACAGAATTTCTGCATGAATTTCTCATGAAAACCTATAATGATTTCATTTGTTTCTCAAGTTATTTTTAAATACTGAATCTGTTTTTTTATTCCTGCCCACATTTGGGAGGGAGAAGTTCACAAGTAGCCTTACAAAAGGGGAAACATTTTTTTTTTAATATACTCAAGGACTACATAGTCCTTGAGTATAAGAATAGATATGATGAATATTTTTTTTAAATGACATTTCTTTCACTTTAATTTATAAATATAAATATTTAATGAATGAATAATTTTGGTTGGTTTCCAACTTCAGTTTCATATTTTCATAGAAGAATACAGTTCTTAAAATGTTATATAACCTTTTGTTTTAATAAAATTTTATATGTCAATATTTTAAAAGACTATATAATATTTATGTATTTATATATAAGACTATATAATTTACTAAAACTTTCTGTGCAGAAGAAAACAGGATGAAATTAAGTAGGAAGTTACTATGGAGTGAATGATCACAAGCTTTGTGGTCTTTCTGCAATGTAAACCCTTTTCCATGTAAATTTTAATCTAACACATCCACTTTCTACAAAAAACATATACAAAGTATAAAGATAATACATTGAAATATTCAAAACTATAAGCACCAAGTTTTGAAGGAGAGCAGGGAAACAAGTCAACTTTTCTGGTTAAACTAAAATATTATAATAGAAGGTGAGAGCAAAGTAGAGGGTAAAATAAGAGAGAATCTTTTTTTGTTAAGATATATATCCATATGTGGAATTTTATTGTATTGGAAATAATAAAATCAATTATAACACTTTCTATGACTTCTCATCTTTACAAATTTCTACGGCATTATTGGCAACCCCATTCAGTCTTTAGCCACATCAAAATTACCTTATCCTTATCCATGATCTCTAATTTCTCCATCTCTATTAGGATCTTTGTCTTAATTTCTTACCTTACAAAAGTAGAGTACATAGTCTACCATTTTAGTCACTGTCTTTTACGTCTTTAATTCTCTTGCCACAATGTTCTTTTATTATGTCTAATCTTGGAATCCTCACTGAATCTATTCATTCAATATCTGCATGCCTCTCCTCAAGCTGCTTAGCATTACTGAAAAAAGCAGAGAATTCTACAGAATGCTTCCACTATAATATATTGTCCCTAAAAGACCCTTCATGCTGCCAATAACCTGCTGTATCTATATAGTGACTAATTCCAGAATTCACATTCTCCTCAAACCTCTGCATACTGCTTTAGCAGGCAATGTCACATGTCACCTAGAGAGATAAGTGAAACCATTGGACAAAATTTGCTTGACTTCTTGACTCTAAACCTACAAACCTCCCAAATTCTAAAAATACCATGTTTTCCTTACCTTGTTTTAGGGAAACATCAAAAAGACATCTTTATCACTGATGTAATAATCTCTACCTATGCAGATTAATCTAATTTCATTTTACATCTTATCCCTTTCTACTTTCTTAGCATATCCTCTTGATTGTTATCTTTCCAATATTTTCAATGTCTTTCTCTTTACTGGTTTGTCCACTCCTGTATTTATCCCATCTTAACATAATTCATTCCAAAGTTCCTTTTTTGTATTTCCTGTGTAAATTAGAAAAAACAGTAATTTGTATTTCATAGAGTTGTTATAAAAAATAAATTCAGGATAGTGTAGCAGGAAGATGGCATAATAGAAAGCCCTGGAACTTCCTTCACCTCACAGGCACACTGATCCAACAATAGACACAGCAATGTTGTGTGGTAAATCTGGAAATTAGTTGAGAGGCTGTTGCACCCTAGGCAAGAGAAAAACCAGCCACATTAAAGCCAGTAAGAATATTTGAGACTCTCTCTCCGTAAACCCTACTCTGGAGATAGCACCAAACAAATGGAAGGAAACTTCTTTCTTAGAAGAGAAAGAAAATACTGGAATATATTTTTAACATATGATATTTCTGGGGGCTGCTTGAGGTATTGGCCTCAGTGTCACGTATCCCAGAGTGGTAAGGGGGCCGGGCATACTCTAGTCACCTCAGTGCCATGGAGAACAAAGAGTATTGTTTGAACTAGAAAGCTACTTCATGCCATAGCCCTGCCCTCTTGACTGAGTGGGTGGAAAACAGTTAAACAACTAAAAAACAGCCTCTATTTGAATAGATTAATCACCCCATTCAAAAGACAGAATAGGAGTTGAATGAGGGGAAAAACTAAAATCCAACCATACTAAATTAGTCTCTTGATCTCTTTCTATAGGATACTGAGTTTCTATTTAAGGACAGACATAGGTTGAAAGTGAAGAGAGAAGAAAATATTCCATGTACATGACTACCAAAAGAAAATGTGGGTGTTATATTTACATCAGACAGAATAGACTATGTCAAAAATCATTACAAAAGACAAAGAAAGATATTGCATAATGTTTAAAGTGTCAATTCACCAAGAAAATATAACAATTATAAATATATATACACCCCATTTAAATACATTTAAATATAATAAGGTAAACATTGACAAACTTGAAGGGAGAGATAAAGAGCAATACAATAATAATAGGAAACTTCAAGGGGCAACTGAGTGTCTCAGTTGGTTGAGTATACAACTCTTGATTTCAGGTCATGATTTCAGGGTTGTGTGATCAAGCCCCATATGGGGCTCCAAGTTCAATGGGGAGTTTGCTTGAGATTCTGTCGTTCCCTTTCCCTCTGCCCCTCCCACACCTCTCTTTTTCTCTCTTTTCCTTTTCTCTCCCTCTAAAATAAATAAATCTTAAAAAAAAAAATAGGAAACTTCAATACTCCACTTCCAATAATGGACATCCAGGCAGAAAACTAAGGAAATAGCAGACTTGAACAACATAACAGACCAAATGGACATTTGGTCATATACATATAAACATTCAACCTAACAGCAAGAGAATAAACATTCTTATCAAGCACACATGGAAACGTCTCCAGGATAGATCACATGGTAGGACAGAAGCCAATGCTTAAGAAATTTATAATTGAAATGATATTTAGTATCATCTCTAACCACAATGAAATGAAACTAGCAATAAAAAAAGGTAAAACTAGAAAATTGACAAATATGTGGAAATTAAACAACACACACAAAACAAGTTGGTCATAGAAACACTCAAAAGAAAAATTAGAAAATGTCTTAAGATAAATGAAAACAAAATACAATACATGAACACATATGAGATGCAGAAAAGGAATACTAGGAGGGAAGTTTATGGTGAGAAATACATTACAAACCAAAAAAGAGTTTAAGTAGGCAACCTAATTTCACAGCTCAAAGACTAGAAAAAGTATGAACTAAACCCAAAATTAGCAGAAAGAAGGAAATAATAAAGATTAGAGTAAATGTAAATAAAATACAGAACAGAATAACAATAGAAAAACATTGACACAACTAATGGTTGGCTTTTTGAAAAGATAAATAAAATTGACAAGCCAATAATTAGACTCAGAAAATAAGAAAGAAGATTCATATAAATAAAATCAGAAATGAAAGAGAAGACATTAAAACTGATGCTACAAAAATAAAAGGATCAATGGAGACTGCTATGAATAATTATATGTTTAAAATTGGATAATTTAGAAGAAATGGATAAATTTCTAGAAATGTGCAATCTATGAAGACTGAATAATAAAAATAGAATATCTGAACAAATCAGTCACTAACCAAGGGATTAAATAAGTAATCCATAACATCCAAACAAACAAAAAATCCCAAACAGATGGCTTCAGTGGTGAATTTTATCAAACATTTATAGAAGAATTAATGAAAATCTTTCTCAAACTCTTCCAAAAGATTGAAGAGGAGGAAACACTCCCAAACTCTTATCAGGACAGCATGACCCTGATTGATACCTAAGCCAGACAAAGACACACAAGGAAAGAAAACCAACAGGCCAAAATCGATGATGAAGACAGATAAAACAATCATCAATAAAATATTAACAAATCAAATTGAACCACATATGAAAAGATGTATATAACTTAACCAAATGAAATTTATCTCTGAGATAAAGGGATAATCAAACATATAAAAGTCAATTACTAAGATGCATTCTATTAACAGAATAAAAAATAAAAACTACATCTCATTAGAGAAAAGGCATTTGACAAAATTCAACATCTTTTCATGATAAAAATTGTCAACAAACTAGAATTGAAGAGAGTTACTGTAACATATTAAAGGCAGCATATGAAAATCCAACAGCTAACATCCTACCTAATGATGAAACACTGTATGCTTTTCCTCTAAAATCAAGAAGAAAGCAAAAATACCCACTCTTAACACTTTTACTCAACACAATACTGGGATTCTCAGAGCAATAGGTAAGAAAAATAAATAAAAGTCATTTAAACTATTATAAGAACATACTATAAGCAACTCTACGGCAATAAATTTGACAATCTGGAAGAAATGGATGCATTCCTAGAAACATATAAACTACCACAACTGAACCAGGAAGAAATAGAAAGCCAGAACAGACCCATAACCAGTAAGGAGATTGAAACAGTCATTAAAAATCTCCAAACAAACAAAAGCCCAGGGCCAGACGGCTTCCCGGGGGAATTCTACCAAACATTTAAAGAAGAACTAATTCCTATTCTCCTAAAACTGTTCCAAAAAATAGAAATGGAAGGAAAACTTCCAAACTCATTTTATGAGGCCAGCATCACCTTGATCCCCAAACCAGACAAGGATCCCACCAAAAAAGAGAGCTATAGACCAATATCCTTGATGAACACAGATGCGAAAATACTCAACAAAATACTAGCCAATAGGATTCAACAGTACATTAAAAAGATTATTCACCACGACCAAGTGGGATTTATTCCAGGGCTGCAAGGTTGGTTCAACATCCGCAAATCAGTCAATGTGATACAACACATCAATAAAAGTAAGAACAAGAACCATATGATACTCTCAATAGATGCTGAAAAAGCATTTGACAAAGTACAGCATCCCTTCCTGATCAAAACTCTTCAAAGTGTAGGGATAGAGGGCACATACCTCAATATCATCAAAGCCATCTATGAAAAACCCACCGCAAATATCATTCTCAATGGAGAAAAACTGAAAGCTTTTCCGCTAAGGTCAGGAACACGGCAGGGATGTCCATTATCACCACTGCTATTCAACATCGTACTAGAGGTCCTAGCCTCAGCAATCAGACAAAAAAAGGAAATTAAAGGCATCCAAATCGGCAAAGAAGAAGTCAAATTATCACTCTTCGCAGATGATATGATACTCTATGTGGAAAACCCAAAAGACTCCACTCCAAAACTGCTAGAACTTATACAGGAATTCAGTAAAATGTCAGGATATAAAATCAATGCACAGAAATCAGTTGCATTTCTCTACACCAACAGCAAGACAGAAGAAAGAGATATTAAGGAGTCAATCCCATTTACAATTGCACCCAAAACCATAAGATACCTAGGAATAAACCTAACCAAAGAGACACAGAATCTATACTCAGAAAACTATAAAGTACTCATGAAAGAAATTGAGGAAGACACAAAGAAATGGAAAAATGTTCCATGCTCCTGGATTGGAAGAATAAATATTGTGAAAATGTCTATGCTACCTAAAGCAATCTACACATTTAATGCAATTCCTATCAAAGTACCATCCATCTTTTTCAAAGAAATGGAACAAATACTTCTAAAATTTATATGGAACCAGAAAAGACCTCGAATAGCCAAAGGGATATTGAAAAAGAAAGCCAACGTTGGTGGCATCACAATCCCGGACTTCAAGCTCTATTACAAAGCTGTCATCATCAAGACAGCATGGTACTGGCACAAAAACAGACACATAGATCAATGGAACAGAATAGAGAGCCCAGAAATAGACTCTCAACTCTATGGTCAACTAATCTTCGACAAAGCAGGAAAGAATGTCCAATGGAAAAAAGACAGCCTCTTCAATAAATGGTGCTGGGAAAATAGGACAGCCACATGCAGAAAAATGAAATTGGACCATTTCCTTACACCACACACAAAAATAGACTCAAAATGGATGAAGGACCTCAACGTGAGAAAGGAATCCATCAAAATCCTTGAGGAGAACACAGGCAGCAACCTCTTTGACCTCAGCCGCAGCAACTGCTTCCTAGGAACAACGCCAAAGGCAAGGGAAGCAAGGGCAAAAATGAACTATTGGGATTTCATCAAGATCAAAAGCTTTTGCACAGCAAAGGAAACAGTTCACAAAATCAAAAGACAACTGACAGAATGGGAGAAGATATTTGCAAACGACATATCAGATAAAGGACTAGTGTCCAGAATCTATAAAGAACTTAGCAAACTCAACACCCAAAGAACAAATAATCCAATCAAGAAATGGGCAGAGGACATGAACAGACATTTCTGCAAAGAAGACATCCAGATGGCCAACAGACACATGAAAAAGTGCTCCATATCACTCGGCATCAGGGAAATACAAATCAAAACCACAATGCGATATCACCTCACACCAGTCAGAATGGCTAAAATCAACAAGTCAGGAAATGACAGATGCTGGCGAGGATGCGGAGAAAGGGGAACCCTCCTACACTGTTGGTGGGAATGCAAGCTGGTGCAACCTCTCTGGAAAACAGCATGGAGGTTCCTCAAAATGTTGAAAATAGAACTGCCCTATGACCCAGCAATTGCACTATTGGGCATTTACCCTAAAGATACAAACGTAGTGATCCAAAGGGGCACGTGTACTCGAATGTTTATAGCAGCAATGTCCACAATAGCCAAACTATGGAAACAACCTAGATGTCCATCAACAGATGAATGGATCCAGAAGATGTGGTATATATACACAATGGAATACTATGCAGCCATCAAAAGAAATGAAATCTTGCCATTTGCGACAACATGGATGGAACTAGAGCGTATCATGCTTAGCGAAATAAGTCAAGCGGAGAAAGACAACTATCATATGATCTCCCTGATATGAGGAAGTGGTGATGCAACATGGGGGCTTAAGTGGGTACGAGAAGAATAAATGAAAGAAGATGGGATTGGGAGGGAGACAAACCATAAGTGACTCTTAATCTCACAAAACAAACTGAGGGTTGCTGGGGGGAGGGGGTTTGGGAGAAGGGGGTGGGATTATGGACATTGGGGAGGGTATGTGCTTTGGTGAGTGCTGTGAAGTGTGTAAACCTGGTGATTCACAGACCTGTACCCCTGGGGATAAAAATATATGTTTATAAAAAATAAAAAATTATATTAAAAATCTTTAAAAAAAAAGTCATCTAAATCAGATAGGGAGAAACAAAATTATATATTTGCAGATGACATGATCATATATCCTCCAAAAAACCCTAAAAACTCCACACACACCAAAACAACTGTTAGAACTAATAAGTGAATTCAGTAAAGTTGCAGGATACAAAGCCAATATACAAAAACTAGTTGTATTTCTATATAATAAAAACAATCTAAAAGGGAAATTAAGAAAATAATCCCATTTGCAATAGCACTAAAAGAAAGAATATACTTGGGAAAAAAATTAAAGAGATAAGAGTTGTACACTGAAAACTACAAAGCATTTATGAAGGAAATTAAAGACACAAACAGAAAGACATTTTGTTTTATAGATAAGAAGACTTAAAATGTCCATTTTTATCAAAACATTCTACAGATTCAGTGCAATCCCTATTAAAATTTCAATGACTTTTTTTATAGAAATGCAATATATATATATATATATATATATATATATATATATATATTTCATAAAGAACTCCAAATAGCAAAAACAATGAGAAAGAAAAGCCAAGTTGGAAACATCCCACTTCCCAATTTCAAAGTACATAATAAAGCTACAGTAATTAAAGCAGCGTGGTTCCAGGATAAAGACAGACATAAACCAAAGGAACAGGCTAGAGAGCCCGGAAATAAACCCACACATATGTGATACTGATCCTCAAAAAGGGTGCCAAGAGAACACGATGGATAAAGGATAATCTCTTGAACAAATGATCCTCATAAAACAATATCAACATGCAAAAGAGTAAAATCTTAAACCATATTAAAAATCACCTCAAAATGAATCAAAGTCTTAAATCTAAGACCTGAAATGATAAGACTTCTAGGAGAAAACATAGGAGAAAATATTCATGACATCGTTTTGGCAATGATTTCCTGGATATGAAACTGAAAGCACAAGTAGTAAAAGCAAAAACTGATAAGCAGGACTACATCAGTCTAAAAGTCTTCTACACAGTAAAGGAATAAGAGAATGAAAATGCAATCTACACACAAAGTGCTAGAACAGTAACTGGCATATGATAAGATTACAGTTCATATGCTCTCCTGTTGTGACACAGTCAAGCTAGAAGCCCAGAAACTGATGTGACCACCCCTTTTTTTTTTCTCATTCATACCCCACCTAATATCAAGTTCTGTTAGTTCTTTCTACCTCTTAAATACCCTATTTTTTTTTTTTTAATTTGAGAGAGAGAGAGTATGCAAGTATGGAGCAGGGCAGAGGGAGAGGGAGAGAGAAAGGAGAGAAGTAGACTCCCTATTGAGAGCAGAGCCCTTCGTTGGGCTGGATCCCAGGACCTGACATCACAACGTGAGCCAAAACCAAGAAACAGATACCTAACAAACTAAGCCATCCAGATGGCCTTACCTCTTAAATAGCTTAAATATTTACTTCTATTTCTCACTTCATTACCATTGCCTAAACCAGGGTCATCTTTCATATAGATTTCTTTATCTGCTTTCTAATGTTTCTCCCTACAACTAATAGTGCTAATTTTCAGTGCATCCTTATTGCTGTATATAGAATATCTTAAACCAGGGATTAGCAAACTGTGGACCACAGACTCATCAGCTTTATTTATAAACAAAGTTTTATTAGAGCACAGTCATACTCATTCACCTATGTCTGTTTTTACATTACAATGGCAGACTTGAATTGCTATTTACAACTGTCCCACAGCCTAAAATGCTTAGAATCTCTCTTAAAAAAAAAAAAAAAAAAGTTTGTGGAGCCCTATCCTAAACTCAACAATGAACATTACACTCCTGCTTAAAACACTTCAGTGATTTTCTCAGTACCACTAGGAAAACTCCAAAATCTTTAAAAATTATTTTTAAAGCACTTCATACTCTCCCCTGCCATCATTTTCAGTCTTCTGACTAGCCACTGCAAAACAAACAGGGTTCTTTAAATACATTTTCTCTCTAATTCCCAATGCTATTAACTCTTCCTTGAAGATTTTTATCTGCTGGGATAATTCCTCCTCATTCTTCAAGTATTAATTTAGTTTGCTTGCTTAAGGAAGTGTTTTTTGCTTCCCACTAGACTCAATTTGGTGTTCTTTCTCTGTAATTCCCCTAAATCATGTCTTTAAGCCATTACCTATTTGCTTGAAAGTTCCATATCTATCATGTCACCATTATAAACTTAAAATTTACTGAAGAGTCTAGCACATAGTAGGTATATTGGGTATAATTATTTAATAAATGAATGAATAAATATAGCATAATTCCAAAAACTTCATTCATCCCTCTGCAAATCTAATCAATGAACGTAGTGTTTCTTGGCAAAGATAACCTGGCATGTGATTCTTCTGTGTCCTCCTTGGATGGCTAGATTGAAGAGTCTCTGATTTGAAGGATAAGAAATACTTGGATGGAACCACATGTGGAAAGGAGGGTATCCAATTGCCTAAATTTGGGACACAAGCTGACCTCAGAATTGACTGTTTTCACTGTAACATTATTATTTTTTAAATGAAAGAAAATAAGTAAACTTTATGAAACAATGGTAAAAACATAGAGGCCATACCAGTCCATGATCTCAAAAAGACTACCAAGATTTTTTACCTAAATTTAATCATTGCTTAAGATAATTAAAAATGATGGGATGACATACTCTGAACTGTGACTCTAAGTTCCTAAGCAGAAATAATACCATGGGAAGGCTGTAAGTCAAGAATCTTGACATTGGTCAAGAATCAGAAAGCGGAGGGATCTAGAGCTTATACTTAGTTGAATGCAATTAATTTCTTCTCCAAAAACATGCCCATTAGTCTGATTATTTGGTGGCTGAGACGGGTTCTCAAAAAAGATGCAGCATCATATTCACTGCTTCTGAAAGTTTCCAAACTTTTACAAAGAAAACTTTTGCCTTCAAACGTTTTGCATATTATGTAGCTAGCAGTGATCACCTACATTAGTGATTGATTTCTTCTCCTTCTTTCTTTTTTTTTTTTTTTTTTTGAATAAGGGATCATAAAAGAAAAAAAATAACTTTGGCACAATAGCTTTTTTTATGATGGTTTTTTATTTGCTTTCTTAGAGAAAAGTTATAAAACTTAGTTCTTTCAGTTTCTATCAAAGATATACAATGTTTCCTTCTTTTTTTGTGCAAGTCACAAAGGAACCATTACTGTATATATTTTCACATCAGATGTAAAATTCATGTCTCACTTGTGACTTATGCAAGGAAAATAGGAAGCTCCATTAGACAGACCTACAATTTGTCTATAAATGGTGATTTGCAGTTGGGGAATACTTTCCTTTGAAATCATTAAATCTTTACAGCTAAGTATTCTTTCTGCCTTGACAGATTCTACACATTACTTTATCATATGTATAAAAATGATTTTTAAAAAAATACCTTTAATGACTGTAACAATGGCCAAAGTTCATCCAACACTTTCTTTACTTTCTAGAACTTCATTTGGAGGCAACTTTTTACCCTGTCACTTCAATGGTACATAACAAAAAGCTTGTTTCAGAATTTCAATGCAGCATCACATCATCTTTTACTGTTATTAACAGATATTTTTCAGCCAAATGAATAAAGCCATCTTCAGTATAACATTAGCTAGAAAAAATCTCCTTTATTTTTTTTAAGTTGCATTGCTTTTTCTACATGAAAATCAAATGTATAGTTGAACAGATATAATTTCAACAGACTAAAATAGGGGAAAATCTAACTGTGTGTTAGCTTACCATCAAAGCTGACATTTCTACCTATCCTTTCAGTTTAGCTAAATTCAGTCCTTTTTAACAAACAATTCCACATTCATGTTATTGTTGAAAAGAAATTTGCTTGAATAATAATAGGAAACAGACTAAAATCTTATTGTGTGCATAATTTTTAAATATCTTACATGCTTACAAAAATGAATGAATTATTTTTCATTACAAATAAGTTATTTGAAAGCAGCAAAAATATTTGATTTCCCTTAAGTTATCTTGGACAAAGTAAATGACCATGGGGTATCCAAAATGCCTGTAAAAAGTGAGCACTGCCAGTAGACCCATGATCACTATTTCATTTCACAATAGCATATGTATATTATTGCATACAGAGATCTTTCCAAATAAGCTTTCAACCACTCCATCAATACTTTTCAAAATATTCACATTCCAAGGTTATAACAGTTCAGAGGCAAACATTTTAGGATACCAACTTTTAAGACATGACAAACACAAACATGGAAGGAAACAGCGTTATTCTTTCATAATTTGAAGATACCTTTATTTTTTAATGGAAAATGTTTGCTTCCCATAAACTTGCCAGTGCTTTCCTGCATATATCATTCAATGTAGCATATCAAGCTATGAGAAGTCTCACCAATCTGCCATGCTATCTCATAGTTTTCTGTGTTCAGGTACATGAATTTTACTGCAAAGAATACACTTTGCTGCCTAGATTAATTTTCCTCATCTTCAAGGCTCACCTCATGTGTAATCTCTTTGGGCTGCTTTCCCACACCTGCCAGTCTAATATAAATAGTCTTGTTTTCAAACTGTCTCTTGTATTTGATTCATTTGGTTCATTTATTTTTTGTCTTTTCAATTAAAGTTATGGATTTCTTAAGGCATTAGACATTCATTTTATTTATTTTTATTTTCAATACAGGTCTAGCATATAGTGAAGTTCTCTAGATTTTTTCCCTGTTAGATCTCCTTTTTTCTTGGTCATCAAAAACAGTTTTGTCTCCCTAATACCAGAAGTATTTTCTCATGCTCTTTGCAATCTCATATCTTGGATATACTCATCCCCATCCCACAGACTTCTATTTCTATTCATATTGGGTTTCTTTCCTTGGTAGATTAAATGAAGGGATGCATAGGAATTGAGATTTTATTACAGTTAAGAAAATTAAATATCTTTTAAGAAGGAGTCAGAAAGTCAATGGAATACCACTGAAAACTGAGAAATGAAAAATTTAGGAAAATGTAGAATAGCAATTTTGACTTCGTGACTATTTGAGGTAGTGTATTCTTAGGTAAATAATTAAAGGTAAGTTATAATTCTATTTATAAGCTCCAAACACAAACTAAGTTTGAAGTGATAGAAAGATTAGAGACAGAAGGAAAAGATGCTATGTAAAATAACTGTTCAGTGATTTTGTATTTTACTGAGAAAATATGGAAATCTAGATATAAGAAAGGAATATCAAAAAATGATTATTCTCATATGAGAAATTTACCTGATAAGCTTAATAGCAGATTAAAATTACAGAAGAAAAGATGAATGAACTTGAAGAAAGAACAAAAATAAACTATACAAAATACAGTAAATATAGAGAACAAAAAACTGAATTGTGCTAAGAGATCTGTGAAACAATAACTAAATTATCTAACATATATAAAAATTTAATCCCAGAAGATAAGGGTAAACAAAATAAATAAATAAATAGAAAAGTGTGGCCAAAAACTATCACATTATTGAAGAATACAACTTCACAGATCCTCGAAGTTCAATGAAGCACAAGTAACATAACACAAAGAAAAAGACATCAAGGCACACCATAATCTAATTACTAAAAACAATGATTAAAAAAAATCTTTAAAAAACTACTTTACTTAGAGTTATTTATCAAGTGCAAATATTCTTCTAACTGAAATAAAAATAAAGATGTCAAACAAAAACAAGACCTTGAATAATTTGTTGTAGTAGCACTGTAGGAATGTTAAGGAAATTTCTCTAGGCTAATGGAAAACTATTTGAAAATTCCAATCCCTACAAAGGAATGAAAACCAGGAAATGCCTATAGTCTTTAGTTTCTCAAATTTTAGTTGAGAAATTTACTGTCTTTAGTCTCTCAAACTTCTAATTTCCACTATTTTCTCTAATATAAAAATAATAACAACATATTAGATGGTTTATAAAGTATGTAGAAATAATGTGTATGATAAGTGTAGCACAAGGATGGGATGGGAGACATGTTAGTAAAATGTTCTTAGGTAAATACTGCAAATTTTAGAACAACCATGCACACACACACACACACACACACACACACACACACACAAGAGCTATACATAATAAACCAATAGAGGACTTTAATGAAACACTAAAAAAAAAAAATATTAATTAATAGAAAATAAGGCAAAAAAAAAAGAAGGCAAAAAAGAAACAAATAATATATGGGATAGACAGAAAACTCATAATTCTAAACTTAAACCCAATCTCAGGAAAATATATGAAACGTAAATTCACTAAAACACACCAAAGGCAGACAGACAGACTGCATCCAGTCAGGATGAAAAAGCAAGAACCTATTATATGCTATCAGCAACAATTCTGCTTTAAATAATGTCTCTGTGTGTGTGTGTGTGTGTGTGTGTGTGTGTGTGTGTGTTATGAAACCCCAAGTTCAGCTACTTTTCACTGGAGAGGACAATATTTAAGAGACAAGTTTTGACTAGAAAGGAATTTGAACTTTACTCAGGAGGCCAGTGAATGCATGTCCAAAAGCCAGCTCCAAGGTTTCTGCTTGATCTGGGGGTTTATAATGGGAACTAAGGTAGTTAGTCAGTAAAGGGAGAGTAGTGTTCTGCAACATTTCTTGATTATGTACACACTCAGTGTTGCCGGATAACAAATATTATCTCAGTGTTTGGGAGTTGTGCAATGGGGAGGAGGGTTTGGTTCTTATTTCATGATGTGCAGGAGTTCTCTGTCCTTTCTACAAGAAGGGTAAGGTCTACAAATATACAAAAGGAAGTTATTAAAACCATTTGTTTGACCTAAAACAGACAAACAAAAGAAAAAAACAGTATGCTAAAAAACATTACTAGGCTAACCAGAAAGTCAAGGCATCTTCAAATAGAATTGCTGGCCTCAGTGGCCTGGGAAAGTTTTGTACCTTCACTCCCCTAGGCCAGTACTCTTTCTGCTAGTAGACTAAGGACTTAGGTCAGCAGGTAAGGAGTGTATTATCTTGAAACAAGTTAATCCTCAAGGCTGGTTGTAGTGTTCTTACATGTAAGTAAAAATATAGATATATAGGTTTTGCTAATCTGTTATGTATAAAATGGAATTTCATTGTGTTCTAAGTTTGCATTGCTCTAATCATTAATAAGATTGAACGCATTTTCATGTCTCTTGATCATGTATGCTTCCTCTTTTATCTTTTGCTTATTTTTACAAGTTGTTTTTCTTATAGATTTGTCAGAGTTCTTTATTTAATCTATTAGTTTTTGTCAGTTATTTGTGTGGCAAATGAGTTCATCCAGATTTAAAGAAAATAAATTATCTGATGAAAATAAATTGTTAATATTAATGCAGTCAAATATATCAATATTTTTGTGGATAGCAATATTATAAATATTGTTAGAAAAATCACTCCATTCCTACAAACATATAAAAACATTTTCCTATATATTTCTCTATAAGAGTTACCACTGATTGATTGGGAAAAGGTGAAACTGTAGAATCATGTAGAGGGTTTGGTACATCATTCTTTCCTTATTCTATTGGCCAGAACTTAAGCACATGACCTTGACTAAGGTTTGCTAGAAAATAAGGTCTAATTACATACCCAGGAAGAAAGGGAAATGTGTGTTTTGAACACTTACCCAGTCTACTTTTCGGAAGAACATTAGAATTCTTCCCACACATTGAATGCACTCACCATTTCCCCAAGGGAGACAAACCAAATCCCATCTCATCTCTGCATCTACTTGAGTTCAAGATTTCCAGATCTCCATCAGGTCCAGATATGGACTATCCCGATTCTGTAACATATGTACTTAAAAGATAAATTCCGTGTCCTTACATATGGTTGAACAAGAATTGATTATCCACAGGAAACATTCCATTCAGAAAAGAGGAGAATGGCAGAACCAAACTAGTCACCACTTCATCACAAATACAAATTTTCTTATAAAATCATTCATTTTAAAACATCTCTCCCTTGGATGTGGGGTGAAGTGAGGGAGTACTTAATTAGACACTGGTACCACTCTTTGGAAGAAATTGTCTTGTTTACCCTCCAGGGTATCTTGGCTCTACTCTGACATTTTACTTTTTTTTAATTCCATGGTCATAATTGAAATGTGTATTGAGAAATATTCCCTCCTTGCAGGCTCAAATTTTGTAGCTCAAATTCCTGTTGGTCTACATTTGGAAACCCAAAATGTCTTAAGGCTCAAATAATCATTGTTTTGTTGTTGCTTTAAATTCAGACACCTTGTTTCTTTGGCAATGCAATTAACTCAATATGTAATTGGCTTCTGACCTGTTTGCTTCCAATCAACTCCATGTACTTGTAACTTCATTCAAAGTTATTCCCTAGAAATAATTAAGTCCCCATGCCTTTTTTCTCAATATACTGGCACCTACCTTGAAGACGTCATGTTTGATTGGAAAGACCAAAACCCTTAGCTTTGCAATGGGATTGGTTTTTAATGACCCCCTGGAATCCTATAACTTTTTATTTTTATTTCCTACTGTCTAGGATCTATTAAAAAATGAGATTTTCTAATCTAATTTCTAATTAATTATGTATTGCCACAGCAATGCTGCATAACAAAAACCCCCAAACTTAGCAGCTTAAATCAATAACTATTTATTATTTATAACAAAACAAAAATAGTTCTGTGGTTCTGTTGATTTGGCTCAGACTGAGCTGATAACAGCTGAATTAGCTCATAAATATGTCAGCTCTAAGGTTCATTGGAAGGTGGTTAGTCTGGAATGTCCTATGCCAAGACAACGTGGCCCTCCTCTATGTGCTCTCTCATTCTCCTTTAGGCTAACTTAAATGGTTCTCATGGCAAAGGCAAGGGAACAAGAGAAAGAGCAAAAGCACACGAATCCTTGTAAAACTACATTCCAATAACCAAAGTAAGTCATAAGTCAACATAGGTTCAAAGTATTGGTTAACAGACTCTGTCTTATAAAGATAAAGTCTGCAAAATCACATGGCAAAAGATGTGCATATAGAAAGTAATTGAGAAGTAAGGCCATTTTTGCAATTAATCTTTTTTACTGGCCATGGTCCCACATTTTGCAGTCTTTCTATTCTTATTAATTCTGCTGAATTAATCCAGTATTTTCCTAACTTCATCTCTTTTTATTTTCCTAATACTTTGATGAATAAAGCTAGTAACAATCCACACACACTTTTAATATTCTATTTTCTAACTCTTTCACTAGCCTATGTAAGCATTTGGATGACCTTTCCAAGTTATGAAAGATAAAAGTTTTACCAGATTGTTTTGTCACTACGTAACGGGGTCTTCATTTTTTTATTCCCCCCAACAAGTCTTTATCTTTTTCATCCTGACTGTTCCAAATATATTATGTCTTGTTACAACAGTTATCCATTTTTATGCTAATTTCTATTTTAGTAAAGTAATGCTAGTAGGTATAACAAATATTCAAATATTAGCAGCTTAGCAAGATTTATATATCATTTACACAGAATCCGAAGAGAGTTATTGATTGGCACTGGTGAAGTAGTAGCTTGACACGTTCCTCTACAGAATTATTTAAAGACCTAGTCTCTGCTATCTTCAGCCTTTGACTTCCAAAATGTCCTGGGCATTGATATCCACCCAGGCAAAAGAGAAAGATAGAAGAGACACCAGTGCATTTATACTGTAGTTCTAACTTTTTGAGCTGAATTATCAATATAGTTATTATTTATGGCTAATAATAAAACTTGTAAGACTGTCTTGTCCTCTGATATCAGATATAGCCACATGTCGTATGATTTGATATGAAGAGTGAGCTGTACCATCTCTGCTTTTTGGAACTTGTTGAATCAATCTTTGAGGCTAAACATAGGATGAATTATTATGAAAGTTACATGTCTATAAAAAGGTATATTTTATTTACGATAAAAGTTTAAAAATTAGCTTTGATTTTTTTGTTGTTAAATTGTGTAATCCAATTACGTTAGTGTTTTCCAAATTTTTAAAGAAATTTAAATTTTAGCAGAAAAAATCTTGGGTGGAATTTGCATCAAAAAGAGCATGTAATTAAAAAGTAGTGAGTAAAGAGGTAATATGTCCTAAAGTTCTTTGACTTTGGGGAGGATAGATATTAATTCTAGACTTTAAGAATGCATGATAAAATTAATAGGAAAATTATTAAAAAAGTATAATTTTCCAAATAAATGTAGCATATTGCAAAGAGTGGGAAGCTTAGCCCTTCCCCATATCCATTTCTTTTTTTTTCTTGGTCACATGTTTACCCACTCTTTGCAACGTATTTTTCTAAGTGATTTACTACTATATAGCTCACTTAATGTTCAAAATAATATTGAGAATCATTATTTCATAAACATCTATTAAATACTATGTGCCAAGCATTCTATGAGACATGGTGAACATACTGATGAACAAAGGAAATAATGCTGCTACCTTCAAGTCATTTGCATTCTAAAGGAACAAATAAATATGTCCATTTTATAGATAGAAAATTAGATTCATTAACTTAGATAAGTTTCCTAAGATTGCATAGCATCTTTGTTTTTCAAATGTATTTAACCTAAATTGCATTCCCCAAATTCCATGCTCTTAAACATCAGAAACTTAAAAACCTGGGAAGGTTGGGAGTTGGGGAGAAAACATAAACACTGAAATTATAAAGGGAATACAAACATCCCCATCATATTATTGCAAATTGTTTTGCCCACTTGCTCAGCCTGTAGTAATTTAAATTTGTTTTTTTTTTTTAATTTTAAATCAGCCTTTACTATCTTTCAATCCACTCCTTAAACCAAAAATAACTACTACAAAGGTCGGGTGTGATTCCTCACCAAAAATTGTCAAGGTATTAACAAATATTATGTTTTTGGTTTTTGGTGGTTCTTTTTTAAATTTTTTTTTAAACATATAATGTATTTTTATCCCAGGGGTACAGGTCTGTGAATCACCAGGTTTACAGACTTCACAGCACTCACCATAGTACATACCCTCCCCAATGTCCATAACCCCACCCCCTCTCCCAAACCCCCTCCCCCCAGCAACCCTCAGTTTGTTTTGTGAGATTAAGAGTCACTTATGGTTTGTCTCACTCCCAATCCCATCTTGTTTCATTCATTCTTCTCCTACCCTCTTAAACCCCCCATGATGCAACTCTACTTCCTCATATCAGGGAGATCATATGATAGTTGTCTTTCTATGATTGACTTATTTGGCTAAACATGATACACTCTAGTTCCATCCACGTCATCACAAATGGCAAAATTTCATTTCTTTTGATGGCTGCATAGTATTCCATTGTGTATATATACCACAACTTCTTTATCCATTCATCTGTGCATGGATATCTAGTTTCTTTCCATACTTTGGCTATTGTAGACATTGCTGCTATAAACATTCAGATGCATGTGCCCCTTCGGATCACTACATTTGTATCTTTAGGGTAAATACCCAATACTGCGATTCCTAGGTCATAGGGTAGCTCTATTTTCAACTTTTTGAGGAAACTCCAAGCTGTTTTCCAGAGTGGTTGCACCAGCTTGCATTCCCACCAACAGTTTAGGAGGGTCCCCCTTTCTCTGCATCCTCTCCAGCATCTGTCATTTACTGACTTGTTAATTTTAGCCATTCTGACTGGTGTGAGGTGATATCTCATTGAGGTTTTGATTTGTATTTCCCTGATGCCGAGTGATATGGAGCACTTTTTCATGTGTCTGTTGGCCATCTGGATGTCTTCTTTGCAGAAATGTCTGTTCATGTCTTCTGCCCATTTCTTGATTGGATTATTTGTTCTTTGGGTGCTGAGTTTGCTAAGTTCTTTATAGATTTTGGACACTAGTCCTTTATCTGATATGTCATTTGCAAATATCTTCTCCCATTCTGTCAGTTATCTTTTGGGTTTGTTAACTGTTTCCTTGCTGTGCAAAAGCTTTTGATCTTGATGAAATCCCAAAAGTTCATTTTTGTCCTTGCTTCCCTTGCTTTTGGCAAGGTTCCTAGGAAGATATTGGGGCGGTTGAGGTCGAAGATGTTGTTGCCTGTGTTCTCCTCAAGGATTTTGATGGAATCTTTTCTCACATTGAGGTCCTTTATCCATTTTGAGTCTATTTTCGTGTGTGGTGTAAGGAAAGAGTCCAATTTCATTTTTCTGTACGTGGCTGTCCAATTTTCCCAACACCATTTACTGAAGAGGCTGTCTTTTTTCCATTGGACATTCTCACCTGCTTTGTCGAAGATTAGTTGACCATAGAGTTGAGGGTCTATTTCTGGGATCTCTATTCTGTTCCATTGATCTCTTTGTCTGTTTTTGTGCCAGTACCATGCTGCCTTTATGGTGACAGCTTTGTAATAGAGCTTGAAGTCCAGAATTGTGATGCCACCAACTTTGGCTTTCTTTTTCAATATTCCTTTGGCTGTTCGAAGTCTTTTCTGGTTCCATATAAATTTTAGCGTTATTTGTTCCATTTCTTTGAAAAAAATGGATGGTATTTTGATAGGAATTGCATTAAATATGTAGATTGTTTTAGGTAGCATAGACATTTTCACAATATTTGTTCTTCCAATCATGGAGCATGGAACATTTTCCATTTCTTTGTGTCTTCCTCAATTTCTTTCATGAGTACTTTATCATTTTCTGCATATAGATTCTTTGCCTCTTTGGCTAGGTTTATTCCTAGGTATCTTATAGTTTTGGGTGCAATTGAAAATGGGATTGACTGCATAATTTCTTTTTCTTCTCTCTTGTTGGTGTAGAGAAATGAACTGATTTCTGTGCATTGATTTTATATCCTGACACTTTACTGAATTCCTGTACAAGTTCTAGCAGTTTTGGAGCGGAGTCTTTTGGGTTTTCCACGTATCGTATCAAATCATCTGTGAAGAGTGATAGTATGACTTCTTCTTTGCCAATTTGGATGCCTTTAATTTCCTTTTGTTGTCTGATTGGTGATGCTAGGACATCTAGTACTATGTTGAATAGCAGTGGTGATAATGGACATCCCTGCTGTGTTCCTGACCTTAGCAGAAAAGCTTTCAGTTTTTCTCCATTGAGAATGACATGTGCAGTGGGTTTTTCATAGATGGCTTTGATAATATGAGGTACATGCTCTATATCCCTACACTTTGAAGAGTTTTGATCAGGAAGGGATGCTGTACTTTGTCAAATGCTTTTTCAGCATCTATGGAGAGTATCATATGCTTCTTGTTCTTTCTTTTATTAATGTATTGTATCACATTGATTGATTTGCGGATGTTGAACCAACCTTGCAGCCCTGGAATAAATCCCACTTGGTCGTGGTGAATAATCCTTTTAATGTCTGTTGAATCCTATTGGCTAATATTTTGTTGAGAATTTTTGCATCTGTGTTCATCAGGGATATTGGTCTGTAGTTCTCTTTTTTGTTGGGATCCTTGTCTGGTTTGGGATCAAGGTGATGCTGGCCTCATAAAATGAGTTTGGAAGTTTTCCTTCCATTGCTATTTTTTGGAACAGTTTCAGTAGAATAGGAATTAGTTCTTCTTTAAATGTTTGGTAGAATTCCCCCGGGAAGCCGTCTTGCCCTGGGCTTTTGTTTGTTTGGAGATTTGTAATGACTGTTTCAATCTCTTTACTGGTTATGGGTCTGTTCAGGTTTTCTATTTCTTCCTGGTTCATTTTTGGTAGTTTATATGTCTCTGGAAATGCATCCATTTCTTCCCGATTGTCAAATTTGTTTGCGTAGAGTTGCTCATAGTATGTTCTTATAATTTTCTGTATTTCTTTGTTGTTAGTTGTGATCTCTCCTCTTTCTTTCATGATTTTATTTATTTGGGTCCTTTCTCTTTTCTTTTTATAAGTCTGGCCCGGGTTTTAACAATCTTATTAATTCTTTCAAAGAACCAGCTCCTAGTTTCATTGATTTGTTCTATTGGTTTTTGGTTTCTATTTCATTGATTTCTGCTCTGATCTTTATGATTTCTCTACTCCTGCTGGGTTTATGGTTTCTTTCTCGTTCTTTCTCTAGCTCCTTTAGGTGTAAGGTTAGGTTGTGTACTTGAGACCTTTCTTGTGTCTTCAAAAAGGCTTGTACCACTATATATTTTCCTCTCAGGACTGCCTTTGCTATGTCCCACAGATTTTAAACCATTGTATTTTCATTATCATTTGTTTCCATGGATTTTTTCAATTTCTCTTTAATTCCTGGTTGACCCATTCATTCTTTAGAAGGATGCTGTTTAGTCTCCATGTATTTGTGTATTTTCCAAATTTCCTCTTGTGGTTGAGTTCTAGCTTCAGAGCACTGTGGTCTGAAAATATGCAGGGAATGATTTCAATCTTTTGATACCAATTGAGAGCTGATTTAGGACCCAGGATGTGATCTATTCTGTACTATGTTCCATGTGCACTAGAGAAGAATGTGTATTCTGTAGCTTTGGGATGAAATCTTCTAAATATATCTGTGATGTCCACCTAGTCCAGTGTGTCATTTAAGTCCTTTATTTCCTTGTTGATCTTTTGCTTGGATGATCTGTTCATTTCAGTGAGTGGAGTGTTAAAGTCCCCTATTATTATTGTATTATTGTTGATATGTTTCTTTGATTTTGTTATTAATTGGTTTATATAGTTGGCTGCTCCCACGTTAGGGGCATAGATATTTAAAATTGTTAGATCTTCTTGTTGGACAGATCCTTTGAGTATGATATAATATCCTTCCTCATCTCTTATTATAGTCTTTGGCTTAAAATCTAATTGATCTGATAGAAGGATTGCCACTCCTGCTTTCTTCTGATGTCCATTAGCATGGTAAATTGTTTTCCACCCCCTCACTTTACATCTGGAGGTGTCTTTGGATCTAAAATGAGTTTCTTGTAGGCAACATATAGATGGGTTTTGTTTTCTTATCCACTCTGATACCCCGTGTCTTTTGATTGGGGCATTTAGCCCATTAACATTCATGGTAACTATTGAGAGATATGAATTTAGTGCCAGTGTATTGCCTGTAAGGTGACTGTTACTGTATATTGTCTCTGTTCCTTTCTGATCTACTACTTTTAGGCTCTCTCTTTGTTTAGAGGACCCCTTTCAATATTTCCTGTAGAGCTGGTTTGGTGTTTGCAAATTCTTTCAGTTTGTGTTTGTCCTGGAAGCTTTTAATCTCTCCTTCTATTTTCAGTGAAACCTAGCTGGATATAGTATTCTTGGCTGCATGTTTTTCATTTAGTGCTCTGAATATATCATGCCAGTTCTTTCTGGACTTCCAGGTCTCTGTGGATAAGTCAACTGCCAATCTAATATTTTTACCATTGTATGTTATAGACTTCTTTACCTGGGATGCTTTCAGAATTTTCTCTTTGTCACTAAGACTTGTAAATTTTACTATTAAGTGATGGGGTGTGGACCTATTCTTATTGATTTTGAGGGGGGTTCTCTGTACCTCCTGGTTTTTGATGCTTGTTCCCTTTGCCATATTGGGGAAATTCTCTCCAATAATTCTCTCCAGTATACCTTCTGCTCCCCTCTCTCTTTCTTCTTCTTCTGGAATCCCAATTAATCTAATGTTGTTTTGTCTTATGGGTATCACTTATCTCTTGAATTCTCCCCTCATGGTCCAGTAGCTATTTGTCCCTCTTTTGCTCAGCTTCTTTATTCTCTGTCATTTGGTCTTCTATACCGCTAATTCTTTCTTCTGCCTCATTTATCCTAGCAGTGAGAGCCTCCTTTTTTGATCGCACCTCATTCATAGCTTTTTTTATTTCAATTTGGTTATATTTTAGTTCTTTTATTTCTCCAGAAAAGGCTTTTATATCTCCCAAGAGGGTTTCTCTAATATCTTCCATGCCTTTTTCGAGCCTGACTCGAACCTTGAGAATCCTCATTCTGAACTCTAGATCTGACAATGTCTGTATTGATTAGGCCCCTAACCTTTGATACTGCCTCTTGTTCTTTTTTTGTGTGTCTGTGGTGAAATTTTCCGCCTTGTCATTTTGTCCAGATAAGAGTATATGAAGGAGCAAGTAAAATACTAAAAGGGTGGCAAAGACCCCAGGAAAATATGCTTTAAACAAATCAGAAGAGACCCTAAATCATGAGGGGGAGAAATGGGATAAAAAGAGGTTCCGAAAAAAAAAAGAAACAATTTTAAAAAAGAAAACAAATAAAGGAAAAATATAAAATAAAAAAAATATATATATATACATATATATGTATATATATATATATTAGATAAACTAGTTAAAAAACATTAAAAAAGAAAAGGGTAAAAGTTTAAAAAATTTAGCAGAAGGAAAAAAAAAACCTGAAAATAACCCCCTACAAATTAAATTAACTGCAAGACTAATGAATCATGGGGAGAAAGCCATGAGTTCAGTGCTTTGCTTTCTCTTCTTCTGGAATTCCGCTGTTCTCCTTGGTGTTGAGCCTGCACTCCTTGGTTGGTGAACTTGGTCCTGGCTGGATTTCTTGTTCATCTTCTGGGGGAGGGTCCTGTTGTAGTGATTCTCAAGTATCTTTGCGCAAGGCAGAATTGCACTGCCCTTACCAGAGGCCAGGCTGAGTAATCCACTCTGGTTTGATTTCCTGAGATTTTGTTCCCTGAATGCTTTCCGTAGAGTTCTGGAGGACAGGAATGAAAATGGCAGCCTCCTAGTCTCTAGCCCAGAGGAGCAGAGAGGTCGGGGCCCCACTCCTCAGTGCACCCTCAGAGAACAGCGCCCAATTACTCCCATCTCCCTAGCCTCTGGCCGCACTCCAAGCTTACTCAGGCTGCGACTGGTTCAAGGTAACCCTGAGCTGAGAGCTCACTCCTCGGCTCTGTCTCTGTAGCCGGCTTCACCATTCTAATACCTGCAAGCTCTGCAACACTCAGACACCCCCACTTCTTCTGTGACCCTGCGGGACCTGCGCCACATTGACCCTGCGTGGGCTTCACCCTTGTTTAGCCTCTAGAGTGATGTCCCTCAGTGGAACAGACTTTTAAAAGTCCTGATTTTGTGCTCCGTTGCTCCGCCGCTTGCTAGGAGCCGGCCCCTCCCCCCGGAGTCTATCTTCCCATCGCTTTAGATTCACTTCTCCGCCAGTCCTATCTTTCAGAAAGTGGTTGACTTTCTGTTTCTAGAATTGCTGTTCTTCTTCTCTTCAATCTCCTGTTGGATTTGTAGGTGTTTGCAATGTTTAGATAAGCTATCTAGCTGATCTCCTATCTAGCTGATCTCCTGCTACCTGAGATCAGACTACCTGATGTAGTCTCAGCCTGCTACTTCTCTGCCATCTTGACTACCCCCCCGTAATTTAAATAATTAATGTTCACAACTACTCTCTGAAATAGGTCATATTATTTCCCCCATATTGTACATTTAAGGGGAAAAAATAAGATGTTAAATAACATATGGTTGTGGAACGTTTTATTCCCAGAATGTCTAGCTGGAGAACCCACACTTTACTACTACTCCATTAGCAACTGTTCATGATTAAGGAATTTTTAATAAATTTAAAGAATTATTTAAGCAACTTACTGCTAAAACATTGAAATTAGGGATGGAATACTTGATTTTTCTAAGAAAACATGAATTGGTAAGATTGGCACAAGCAGAACACAACACAATTAAGGAAAACTGGAAGGAACTAAAAATATTATTGAAAAACTAACTTCACTAATGGTGGCAGACCCAAGTGACTTTTTTTTTTTTTTTTGGAAAATTCTATCAGTGTCCAAAGGAACATATCATTTCCATACTACTTAAGCTGTCAGAAAGAGGGTACTATTCTAGCATGTTCACTAAGATATCATCCTTCATTATGATACCAAATGTGTCAAAACTAAAACCAAATCTGTCAAAATATTGTAAGTGGGTGCCTGAATAGCTCAGTGGGTTAAGCCCCTGTCTTCAGCTCAGGTCCTGATCTCAGGGTCTGCTCAGCAAGGAGCCTGTTTCCTCCTCTCTCTCTGCCTCTCTGCCTACTTGTGACCTCTCTCTCTCTGTCAAATAAATAAATAAAATCTTTAAAAAATTGTCTTGTAAGCAAACCAACAACTCACTCACCAACAAGAAGTAAGCACACATACAAACCAATAAACCTAATAAGCAGAAAATAATCTCACCTTTGAATATAGATGCAAACATCCTAACTTAAAAAGATCACAAATTCTCATACATATTAAAAAAATGATATGCTATGCCAATATTAGGTTATTCCAAACTGCAAGTTTCAATCCTCTTAGATGTTGGGTATGTGTATCTACCTAAATAAATAAGAAAAATTGTCAACTCTAATTCAGAAATTTCAATTCTATGCCTTATTCCTAAGGAACTAATCAAAAAAGGTTTCAAAATACACAGGTGTTTATTATAGAATTGTTTATAATAGTAAACACTGCTATGCCTTCTATAAGAAAAATTAGTGTAAAAAATGTTAAACTTAGCAATTATAATCTATGGTAGAATGTAGTAAGAGCTGTGAGTTTAAAAAAAGTAAAAAAGGACTTATATTTAAAAAAAATCCCTGTAGACTACACAAATAAGGAAAGACTTTGCTGAAGAGGAGGCATTTAAGATGGGTCTCAAAGGATTAGTAGGATTTTAACAGATATAATTGGAAACACACAGAGATATGTTTCTAGGTCAGGAGATATGGAAGGAAGCAGTGAGAAATCAAACTGAAAAACTAGACTGGGTCCAAACCGTAAAGTGCATTAAATATAGATAGTAATAAATAAATCAGTGGGACAGAACTGAGAAGCCTGAAACAAAAGTATGTGAAATCAATTATGTGACAAAGACAAGATACCAGATATTATAGAGAAAGGGGTTTTACTTTAATGGTACTAAAACAATTAGTTATATTCTCTAACACGAAACACATGAATATAATCCAGGTGGATTAAAGATCAAACTATTCAAAAGGAAAAAAAAAACACACACACACACACACAATATACAGCCAGAAACAATTTAGACAATAAGGACATAAGCAGGTATACAGATACTTTTTTTTAAACAAACAAGAAATAGATATTGTGAAGGAAACTATAGATGTTTATTTCCCCCAAAAATGTTCATAAAAGTGTATCAGAGATGTCATCATAGACTAACAATACACTGAGGGAGAATTTTTCTGAGAAACAAGGTCTTAGTGGCTCTAATACACAAAGAACGCTAAGAAATAAATTTTAAAAATACAAATAGGCAAATAGAAAAATGAAAGAAAAAATAGGAAAATAACATAAACAAACAATTCACAGAAAAGCAGATGCAAATAGCCCAAAAAAGTCTAAAAAATTTTCAATCTTCTTTGAGTTCAGAGAAATATTAAAGTAGCAACAAAATGTCATTTTTTACTTTTTGATACTGACAAAAATTAAACAGATTGATCACATAAAATGGCTGCAAGGATATGGAGAAACAGTCTCATATATTACTGATAGATATGGAAACTGCTACTATATTATTGAGAAACAATCTGGCAGTACTTATTAAAATGAAAAATGTGCACGGCATTTGATCCATCAATTCTACTTTTGTAAATGTCTGCTGCAGCAAATAAAAGCAATAGTATGTAATATATGTGCAAGGTTGTTTATAGCAATATTGTTTTTTAGTGGCAAAAAAAAAAAAAAAGGAAAGAAAAAAAACTGGGACTACACTTAATGCCTAACTATAGAGGATGGCTCATTAAAGTCTGATACATATATGTAAGGAATAATATGCAGTTATTAACTAGAATAAGTCAGGAGTTGATCTTGAATTTGATTTTTTAGTTATAAAATATCAAGTACACAACTTATTTTTTAAACAAAACCAGAAATAACTAATCATATGTGTTACATATATGCATCATAAAGACAAGGTGGGAGATTACATGCAAATTATATTTGTTGTTGCAAAAAGAAGATATTTGTGGAGGTGGACATAAAAGAGTTCTTAGTTCATTTAGTTCATGAGTCTTTTGTTTAATATCTTTGAATAATCATGCATTACTTTTGTAATTTTGTCAAATTACTTTACCATTCAATTAATTTTTTTAAATAAAGTATGAGTATTAAAATGTATAAAATATTGTCTCTGAATTGCTTTACTGAAATACGAAAGAAGAGGAAACTATCTTCTTTGAGTGTAACTACTTCCCAGACAATACACATGGAAAGTGAAGTACATCATCCAACACATGGTCCTTAATTGTGATTACACTTTATAGCACTCAGCCTATTAAGTGCTTAAGTTACCAGATAATAGAATCTATGTTCCTAATAGTGGAAAGTATATTAACGGAATTTTTGCTCCTTATTGTAGCCCAGTTCCAACAATCACATGGATGAAGGTTAACGGTTATATTCCTAGTAAGGCACGTCTGCGGAAATCTCAGGCAGTCCTGGAAATACCCAACGTGCAGCTGGATGATGCAGGCCTATATGAGTGCAGAGCTGAAAACTCACGTGGAAAAAATTCTTTTCGTGGACAGTTACAAGTATACAGTAAGTGCTCTCAGCAAAGCATGTTGCTCTCATCCCAAGAGTCAAACTGAAAATGCAAATTAATTTGAACTGAATATTCTTTGTTAGGTAGTACCAAAAAAACCCAAGTAATAATTTTTTAATCATACTTCTTTTGCATGAAAAATATCATGTAAAATTACTCTATATACAGAAATATTTTTAACTAAAAATGAGTGGGGAATTATCAGGTTCTTTGTATAGAAAGTAGATATACTTACAAATAAGATGTTTTCCTGGTACCAAAGCCATTCTTTGATAACTTAAAAATCTTGTAACCTTTGTTAATTTATTCTTGCCCCTGGCCTGAGTCAGGAGTTGTAATCTATTGCCCATGAACCAAATCCTGCTCAACAATCACTTTTTTGTAAATAAAATTTTTTGGAATGCAGCCACACCCATTTGTTTACATATTGTCTATGTCAGCTTTTGCACTTTTGTGGCAGAATAAAGTAGTTAAGACAGAATTAAGTAGGTGATTTGCAAAGCCTAGAATATTTGCTATCTGGTCCTTTACAAAAGAACTCTTTGCTGACCCCTGGCTTAAATTAATACATCTAAAAGATAAATAGCCTCTTCAGCCTACAACCACTTAAGTTGTCCAAAATGCCAAAGAGCCAACCAGGTTGTGTGCAAGAACTGGGAGAATCTACTTCAAAAATACCTACAATCTCATCTTTACTGCAAAGGGTCATAAATTGTATCTACTTTTCATATTTGCTTTTATAGTATATATTATGCATAATGAGCAAGTGATAGTATTCTTATTTCCTAAATGAAGAGAGTAAAAAACAAACAAACAAACAAACAAACAAAAAAGAGGAATACTATAATGCAGAACATTGTTATAAGAAAATTCAGATGCTTTCAAGATAAAATTATCCAACTTACGTATTTGGCTGAATCCACCAAGCAACTACAACTGTCATTGTACCTCAAGATCAGTTCTCCTAAAAGCCTAATGTCCTTCAAAAGAACTTTTAAAGAATTGCTTAAAATATTAATATCTGAATTAGGTGTGACTTTTCTTCCCTTATCTCTAATATCTCCTTTAGGATTTCAGCAGTCCAACCTTATTGAATCTACCATGCACATTTCATAAGTTCATTTATTCAAATAATGGTTATTAAGTGTATATTATTGCTCGACATACTAGCAGCAGAGCTTTCAAGGAACTTGTGGTTCATTGGATTAGATGAAAAACAAACCCCACATTAGAGCAGAGCATGCTGCCTGCTGTGATAAAGGCAAGTGCAAAGGAGTAGAGTCTACTGCATTCTAATGGGCTGATTCAGGGAAAGCTTTCCAAAGGATTTAAACCATTCTTTAAAAGCTAAAGAGGGAAAAGCGTCATGGAAAAGAAACAGTCATTTAGAAGTTTGCCAGATTGAAACACTAGCACTGGTTTGTTTATTTTTAGGCCATGGATATGGTAGTTTGAAGAAATTCACAAAGCAAACTGTTCATGATTTCTTATTATATAATTAAGTAAACTGTCTAGCCATATGAAAAAAATGTTGCTTCTGTACCCCAGTGAACAATAATTAACATACAGATCACATCAGTTTGATTTGATTTGATTTGATTTGAATCATATTAGTAACATTCATATAATATCAGTTTATCCTCAAAAGTGATAGATACTATTTTATCTCTACAGATAAAAATCTGATACTGAAAGGTGTTTAACCAGAACATTACTACTCAGAACACAAAAAATTCAATGAGTGGGGCACCTGGGTGGTTCAGTGGGTTAAGCCTCTGCCTTTGGCTCAGGTCATGATCTCAGGGTCCTGGAAGCAAGCCCTGCATCAGGCTCTCTGCTCAGCTGGGAGCCTGCTTCCCCCTTTCTCTCTACCTGCTTGTGATCTCTCTCTCTGTCAAATTAATAAATAAAATCTTTAAAAAAAAATGCAAGGAGTGCCTGTTAGTCTGGGAAGTTACAAATCTTTCTGTGTGGTGAAAAATGGCCCACACCTAACTGTAATGTGATTCACAGTTTGAGACAGAAGTTTCTATATGGCCCTACTCTACTTGCACCACTCACCACTCCAGCTATTTGATTCATGGCAGCAATAATTATTTCCAGGAAAATGGGGAAAAATGATTTCACTCAATACTACTGGCTTACTTTAAGAGAGTATGCTACTTAGAAACAAGGTATGGCTCTCCTTGTCACACACAATTTGATGTACACTATAGGCTAATCAGGTAAGGACAAACCTGCCCAAAGCATGCATCATTTTTGATAGAAAATAATCAAGATTGTAGACTAGAAAAAGAAACTGGACCAGCTTGCTACTCTGGTACATATTTCTGACAGTTTGGGAAGGTATCTGGAAGAATTTGGCCTTTCACTGTAGCCCATATTTAGGGTAGTTTTCTACTCTGCTCCTGTTTTGCCTGGATAATCCCAGTTAATGTCAGTACCACTGGGACAGTTACAACAATCTCTCTTTCAGTTTGAGAAGTATCTTGATTATTACATATTCAGTCCTCACCTGTCAAACTCTAGAAGAATCTTGGCTAGCATTTCCACTTGACTGGCAGTTTATACAGAGTAGTATGATACATGAATATTCCACTAAATCCATGGTTTGTAATTAGAATGTTCTCCTTTCAGGGGAATGGATTTCTGTTGCAAGGTCTAACACCTGGTCCTCACCTATTGGAAGAACTAGAGCCTGATACTTTTTATCTAAATGGTCAATATTCACAGAGTACTAAAAACATAGGGTTTTTCCTGTGGCTCACTTTCTTTTGGAAAGTGTAATTACGGGAATATTTCACATGGTCAGTTAGATGTTATTCAATGGATGAGTCAAGCTTCCAAGGCAAACTTTCAATCTTTCTAGTCTCATTTTTTTTGGTCAAATCATTACAAAATAAGTGGTAATATAGGTAGTAGGCATAAATTTAAACCATAATTTTATTATTTATAATTCAAAATTTATATTATAAAAATAATGCAACAAATGGCACAACATGAAGAAGTCCATGGCAGTAAAATAATAAAAATTAAGGTGAAGCTATGTGTCTTATTTAGCCAATATATTCGAATAACAATACTCACGAAAGGGCACCTGGCTGGCTCAGGGGGTTAAAGCCTCTGCCTTCGGCTCAGGTCATGTTCTCAGGGTCCTGGGATTGAGCCCCGCATCAGGCACTCTGCTCAGCAGGGAGCCTGCTTCCTCCTCTCTCTCTCTGCCTGCCTCTCTGCCTACCTGTGATCTCTCTCTGTTAAATAAATAAATAAAATTGGAAACAATACTCATGAAAAGGAAAAAAAATAAATTAGCAAAAACCAAAGTTTTAGGGGCACCTGGGTGGCTCAGTTGGTTAAACCTCAGACTCTTGGTTTCAGCTCAGGTCATGATTTCAGGTTCTAGAGATCAAACCACAAGGAACATGGAACTCCACACTCAGCGGGGAGTCTGCTTCTTTCCTCTCTCTCCCTCCCCCTTTGTCCCACACCCCGGCTTGCATGTGTGCTCTCTCTCTCTCTCTCTCAAATACATAAATCTTTTAAAAACCACAAAATTTTAGTAATAATTGAAACTTAGAAAAACTGCATATTTAATCTATTAAATAGTCTTTTGTTTAAAATATATTATAGTCCGGGTGCCTGGGTGGCTCAGTGGGTTGAGACCTCTGACTTCAGCTTGGGTCATGATCTCAGGGTCCTGGGATTGAGCCCTGCATCAGGCTTTCTGCTGGGTGGGGAGACTGCTTTCCCCACTCTCTCTCTGCCTGCCTCTCTGCCTACTTGTGATCTCTGTCAAATAAATAAAATCTTAAAAAAATAATAACATAAATCCAGGATCTATATTTCCAATGTAAATTGAACGTTCCTTGTTAAAGTTCTCAATTAAAATGAAAAGAATGAGAAAACAAAGGAAGAAAGAAGTAAGGAGGGAAAAAGGAGAGAAGGAAGGAAGCTCAAACAATTTTAAACAATTTTATATATAAGGAGCTCTCAACAGGAGGTACTTTGTATACCGAAAAATATTAGATAAAGATGCATGATCTATGAGTTTAAATATATATCATGTGCTCCATCAACTAGTAATTTGTCACCCTGTTGGTAAGGACACTGTCACTAAGATCACTGAAATGATTGTATTGACAATTTAGACTAGAAATATATCAGTATTAATATATACCTATAACCAAGACTTTTAAGAGAAATTACATTGCATTGTACTAAATATCCAATAAGGAACACAGCTTTATTTTCATTTCAGTGTAGTGTTATAGATTTCCTTATTTTTGTAAAATCTCTGGAGAGTGCCCTCACAAATTTTAATACTTGCCAATGTCTGCAATTTGATAAAAAGTTTTTCCAAGACAATGACTATTTTTGTTTGGTTTGTTATTTTTCCTATTTTTCCCATCATTAAGCATTATGCCCAGCACACAGTGGATAATTTTTATAACTCTATGCTATTATAATGATTAGTGCTTAGATATACACACCATTCTTCAAGGTAAACTGTGAAGACCAGATGCTAGTCAGGTAACGAGCAACACATGCACAGATGTAGGGCCCAGCGAACCTATGGCCCCCTGCAGGGAGCCTGAAGCCTCCAGCCTGGGCAGGTGCTACCCTGCTGGGCCATCTGGTGTCTATGGAGCACGGAGGAGATTGGGCCATGGATGCAATAGGAGGCAGACAGACCTGCTTGCCCTGTGCATGAATGCAAATGCTGAGACCATGGCAGTGAGGGACCCCTTAGAGGATGAGAGCCTCTGACAAATGGTGTTGGGAAAATTGGACAGCCACATGCAGAAAAATGAAACTGGACCTTTTCCTTACACCACCTATTCTGCCTCTGACCCAGCATGTGATGCTGTGGTTGGATATTTCAGATTTCACAGTCTCATTCTACCAGGAGTTTGAAGACAGGAAAGAATAAAATCACCTATATGCCTATTTTTAATGAATCTATCTCTTTGGTAGGGAAGTATTTTGAAGAACAGCTATCAGAGCAGATTCTTGGATTTAACATGACAGTTTTCACAAGTTTACAGCACCATAAAGATGAAGTGGCTGATGTACATTGCATGCTGTTCACACTTTCAGATTTTCTAGCTTTTAAACAAAGTTTCAGGACTACAGAGCATTTTTTTAAAATAAACATATAATGTATTATTAGCCTCAGGGGCACAGGTTTGTGAATCACCAGGTTTACACACTTCACAGCACTCACCATATCACATACCCTCCCCAATGTCCATATCTCCACCCCCCTCTCCCTACCCCCGTCCCCCCCATCACCCTGTTTGTTTTGTGACATTAAGAATCTCTTATGGTTTGTCTCCCTCTCGATCCCATCTTGTTTTATTTATTCTTTCCCTACCACCCAAATCCCCCATGTTGCATCTCCACTTCCTCATATCACGGAGATAATATGATAGTTGTCTTCTCTGATTAACTTATTTCGCTAAGCCTAATACCCTCTAGTTCCATCCATGTTATCGCAAATGGCAAGATTTCATTTCTTTTGAAGGCTGCATAGTATTCCATTGGGTATATGTACCACATCTTCTTTATCCATTCATCTGTTGATGGACAGCTAGGTTCTTTCCATAGTTTGGCTATTGTGGACATTGCTGCCATAAACATTCAGGTGCATGTGTCCCGTCAGATCACTACGTTTGTATCTTTAGAGTAGATACCCAGTATTGCAATTGCTGGGTCATAGGGTAGCTCTATTTTCAACATTTTGAGGAACCACCATGCTGTTTTCCAGAGTGGTTGCACCAGCTTGCATTCCCACCAACAGTGTAAGAGGGTTCCCCTTTCTCTGCATCCTCGCCAGCATCTGTCATTTCCTGACTTGATATTTTTAGCCATTCTGACTGATGTGAGGTGGTATCTCATTGTGGTTCTGATTTGTATTTCCCTGATACTGAGTGATATGGAGCACTTTTTCATGTGTATGTTGGCCATATGGATGTCTTCTTTGCAGAAATGTCTGTTCATGTCCTCTGCCCATTTCTTGATTGGATTATTTGTTCTTTGGGTGTTGAGTTTGCTAAGTTCTTTATAGATTTTGGACACTAGCCCTTTATCTGATATGTCGTTTGCAAATATCTTCTCCCATTCTGTCAATTGTCTTTTGGTGTTGCTGTTTCCTTTACTGTGCAAAAGCTTTTGATCTTGATGAAATCCCAATAGTTCACTTTTGCCCTTGCTTCCCTTGCCTTTGTCGACGTTCCTAGGAATAAGTTGCTGTGGCTGAGGTCGAAGAGGTTGCTGCCTGTGTTCTCCTCAAGGATTTTGATGGATTCCTTTCTCACGTTGAGGTCCTTCATCCATTTTGAGTCTATTTTCATGTGTGGTGTAAGGAAAAGGTCCAGTTTCATTTTTCTGCATGTGGCTGTCCAATTTTCCCAACACCATTTGTTGAAGAGGCTGTCTTTTTTCCATTGGACATTCTTTCCTGCTTTGTCGAAGATTAGTTGACCATAGAGTTGAGGGTATATTTCTGGGCTCTCTATTCTCTTCCATTGATCTATGTGTCTGTTTTTGTGCCAGTACCATGCTGTCTTGATGATAACAGCTTTGTAATAGAGCTTGAAGTCTGGAATTGTGATGCCACCAATTTTGGCTTTCTTTTTCAATATTCCTTTGGCTATTCAAGGTCTTTTCTGGTTCCATATAAATTTTAGGATTATTTGTTCCATTTTTGAAAAAAAGAATGGATGGGATTTTGATAGGGATTGCATTAAATGTGTAGATTGCTTTAGGTAGCATAGACATTTTCACAATATTTGTTCTTCCAATCCTGGAGCATGGAACATTTTTCCATTTCTTTTTGTCTTCCTCAATTTCATTTATGAGTACTTTATAGTTTTCTCAGTATATATTCTTTGCCTCTTTGGTTAGGTCTATTCCTAGGTATCTTATGCTTTTGGGTGCAATTGTAAATGGGATGGACTCCTTAATTTCTCTTTCTTCTGTCTTATTGTTGGTGTAAAAAAATGCAACTGATTTCTGTGTATTGATTTTGTATCCTGACACTTTACTGAATTCCTGTACAAGTTCCTGTACAAAGACTCCCATGTAGCAGAGTCTTTTGGGTTTTCCACATATAGGATCATATAATCTGTGAAGAGTAGTAGTTTGACTTCTTCTTTGTTGATTTGGATGCCTTTAATTTCTTTTTGTTGTCTGATGGCTGAGGCTAGGACTTCTAGTACTATGTTGAAAAGCAGGGGTGTTATAATGGACATCCCTGCCATCTTCCTGACCTTAGCAGAGAAGCTCAGTTCTTCTCCATTGAGAATGATATTTGCGGTGGGTTTTTCATAGATGGCTTTAATAATATTGAGGCTTGTGCCCTCTATCTCTACACTTTGAAGAGTTTTGATCAGGAAGGGATGCTGTACTTTGTCAAATGCTTTTTCAGCATCTATGGAGAGTATCATGGTTCTTGTTCTTACTTTTATTAATGTATTGTATCATATTGATTGATTTGCGGATGTTGAACCAACCTTGCAGCCCTGGAATAAATCCCACTTGGTCGTGGTGAATAATCCTTTTAATGTACTGTTGGATTCTATTGGCTAGTATTTTGTTGAGAATTTTTGCAACTGTGTTCATCAAGGATATTGGTCTGTAATTCTCTTTTTTGATGGGATCCTTGTCTGGTTTTGGGATCAAGGGGAGTACTACAGGGCTTTAAAAGAAGGAAGGGGATTGGATTTAAGCAACAGTTTGATGGTGGCTTTGTTGTGTAAATCATATTCTATAACAGTTTCCCAGAAATATTCACAACCCTAGATCCCACCTGTAGCAATGATATCTTTCTCAGTGTTGCCCAATAGATTGGGAGAGGTTTTGGCTAATGTGAAAGAATTACATACTGGAAAGACTTTCTTTATTCTGCAACTCTTTATTAATGTTAAGTATTGATGGGTCAAAAGACAATCACCTGACTCTCCCTGAGACTTGTTTCTCCTGAAGCACTTTCTTGTGTTCAGTAATCCTAGTCCTCCTCCTTGAGTAGATGCCTTTCTCAGAAGCCTCTTTTGAGTCAAGATCCTCTGGAACAACCCCAGGTCCATCATTCTACCCAAGGCCCCTTTTCCAGTGTACAATGTTGGTATGTCAGCATTTGAAAGAACCCACCATCTTAATGGTCTTTGGCCCAGCAGGCTCCGCATGTCCCACCTGGTTTTTTGTGCTCTCACAGCTTTCAGTTTCAGTCTTGCAGTCTCAAAGGTGTTTTTGACTATTTGGGAGATTTGTCAAGGGTGTTACTCAAGCCAGCTGCCCCTCTTGAGACTTCTGAAGCATCTTCTATCACAGCTAGTCTTGGCTTTAGCAATCAACTGAGAGAGCTGTCCTTTACTTAAAGCTAGACATTAAAGTCAATTCCTAGTCTACATTTGTAGTTCTTCAATAGTATACTGTATTCTGGTCTTGAGGTAGTCCCACTATTTCTATAAATCTCTTTTAAGAATTTTTGGAGGGCACCTGGATGGCCCAGTTCATTAAGCAGCCAATTCTTGGTTTGGGTTTAGGTTATTGTCTCAGGAGTGAGATCAACCCCCGTTTTGGGATCCACACTGAACGTGGAGCCTGCTTAAGATTCTCTCTCTTCTCCCTCACCCACTAATCACTCATGCTCTCTCAATAATTTTTTTAAAAAAAGAAGAAAATATTTTTATAGATGAATAATCAGGCAAACCTAGCATATATACTCTCAGAATTCCAGGATTATTTACCAAAGATCAGAATATTATGTTCTCTGTGCTTTTTAGCTGTTAGTACTATGAAAACAAAAATGCTTTCTATGATGCTGTTTCTCTTTTACTGGGACAAATATGAATTTATGCATATGCTGTACTAAAAGCATAGTCCAGGATAAAAGCCATTCCTTTCTCATAGTATGTTGTGTTTCCAAAGGTTTGTTAAAACCCTTTCTGTATAAATCAGTTCATTAGGTTTTTTGGGGGAATAGAGGCTCTACAGTTCCTCATCCTGTCAGATGGTGTTCCACTGGTCTAGCTCAGCACTGTAGGAGAGAACAAAGTTTTACTATTCATCTGTCTGCTTTGATTTAGTACATGTTTGATAGAACATTACCTACCAGGAAACATGGATGTCACAAATCTAGAAAGAAGAAAAAATGTAATAGTTCAATTCTTAATGTGTAATATATATATGTGTGTATATATACACACATATTTGTAATGTATATTACAATATATATATCATAATACAATAAAATATATATTTCATAGATGTAATATATATTGCATATATAATATATTATGCATTACACACATATATATGTGAAAATAAGTCTCTGTATTGACTTTTCACTTGGCTCTTATAGTTCTAAAGGATGAGCTATAGGATCTGTGTGTTTCTGTACTGATGTGCATATAAAATACTTTTGTACCATGAAAAATAAATAAAGAAATTAAAGTGAGGGAAGATTAACGGACTAATGAAGGGAACAAACAGTTGCCAGGAACTTGTTTTGGACACTATTGCAGCTACTAGGTACTTTTCATGTACTAATTTACAATAACTCTTAGAAATTAGCATTCCTGATTGACAGGTGGGGAAACCAAGGCCTGGAAAGGTTAAGGAGCTTATTACTCCATGTCCCAATAATAATAAGCTATAAAACCAGATTCCAACTTAGAACTGGCAATAATATCAGCATAATATCCAACTAAACATACTACCTCTCGGGAAAATATTGAGCTGAGCTAAGGTATGAGATAAGAACTGATGGAGAGTAGTTAATTCCTACTTACTCATCTTTTATTAATATTAGAGAAAAATAAAAATCCTCACCATTAGTTCTCATTCTCTGTTTTTTTCTTTTCTCTGGAGCTGTGTTTTTCTGTATTAAGCATGATTTTAAAAGTATTTTAGCTACTGGGGCACCTAAGTGGCTCAGTCGGTTAAGTGTCTGACTTTGGCTCAGATTATTATCTCAGGTCCTGGGCTCCTCTACAGTCAGCAGGGAATCTTCTTGTTCCTCTGCCTCTCCCCTGTGCTTGTTCTATTTCCCTCCCTCCCTCTCTCTCTCTCAAATAAATAAGTAAAATCTTAAAAAAAATTTTTAGCCACTAAAATACACTAAATATTTACCATAGAAGATAATACAAAATTGTATATTATGGATTGAAACTTGTATACACAAAGAAAATTTTTTCAGTCCTATTTCTTTGGAGAATGTATGTCACCTTGAATTTCACTGTTATGATGTATATTCACAGTTGATAGAAAATGAAGTTCATGTTAATGCATGAGCAATAGATTGAGGAAGTAAAGTAACCAATATTTATAACCAATATATCATCATAGTAGCCCATTGAAATAGGAATTATCATCTATGGCTTACAGATGATACTCATTAAAGTAATACATTCATGATCACATATTAGAGCAAGGGCAGGGTAGCATTGGATTTGAACCTACATTTACTCCCAACTGTATTATCTTTCAATATACCATTTTACCCCTCACAGCTGGGAGTCCTAATATTAAAAATGATTTATGTGATTAAATATGTTGACTCTTCAACACTTAAAAATACAGGAGTAATGAAGGAGACCAAGGTTTTATCAATAGGGGTTTTGAGATTTTCTAATGACAAGAGATAATAAGCAAGAGTTTCTTTATACACATCTGCTTACTGTTTTTAAAAATGTAACCTGGAGACTGATCTGAAGCTCAAATGTATTACATAAATTGTTGCCAATATGCAATGCATCTGGTGAGAGTGTAATGGTGTTTAGGTGTTTAAAGTCCCATTCTTTTACCCCCTAAAAAAGGTGGCCTAACAAAAGATAGATCAAGAAGTTACTAGTGTTTTGATTGTGTGTTTATTTCTAGGGGCAGTATAAAAGACCATTTTTATTTGTAGAATTGCTGGTAGAGTGAATCTGAGTATTTTAATTCAATGTCTGTCTCCTCTACTAGACTTTGAGCTGACAGCAAACACACATTTTAACTTATTGTTATCCTCAGTGTTAAGCATTGCACCAATAGTGGTGTCCAATAAATAGTTGCTGAAAGAAAGCAGAATTATTTCCTTTTAGTTTCATTTATCAATTGTTGGTTCCTATGACAAATTCATTTTGGAATCAAGACTCTAAATTAGGCTAGTATTGTAGAGTAATCCAAATATGTTTGAAGAAATGTTGACTTAATTTCTAATTTTTTTTATTGCCTAGACAATACAATATATTTTTATTTCAATAATTATTTCTCTCTTAATTTTTCATTTGAGTAACTTTTTAGTTCTCTTTTCAATTTCTTTTTAACTCCCATTATAGTACACAAAGAAACAAGGCAAATATAACTAACCTAAAACAAAAACATAAAAATATACATGTATAACTAACCAATATCCTATAATTAATTTTATATGTAGGTCAGTTATGTCTAAAATAAGTGTATATGTCATGTCAACTTTGCTCTTGATGATCTTGCTATCTAGATGGGGTGCCAAACCATAAACAAGTAAAAAACCCAATAGATGTTTAAGTCATCAACAGGAGTAACAAGCTCTATCGTGATTATTTTCCAGGTGCCTAAGAACTAAACATACCCAAAGATGGTACAGATGACTCCCTTTTGAGTTTAGAGTTAATAAACACTATGTAATTTAGACTAAACTTTGAATTATTAGTAAAACTAAAAGAGACAAGAGAAGCAGAACATTCCACATGGATTTAAAAATTTGACGAAGATACAGGGTGTGCTTGGGAGACAGCACATCTGTATACTTGGATTACAAGGGTCATGAGTAGTATGAAATAAACTGGCAAAGTAGAGTAGGAAAGTACACAGAAAGTCCTAATGAGAAAGTAGAGTTTAATATTGCTTTCGTATCTTACCATTCTTATCAGTATTTTTAGCGTATTATGACAGAAAATTATAAAAGAAATGATTTTAGGAACCAGCCACAAAAGTCAGTATTAATATTTGAAGCTCTCCCTGGTAAGATTTTTGCATGACAGCTCCTAGACTTGAAGTTGAATCACAGAGTTGTTCAAAGGCCTACAAATTCTGACTATGCCAAAGTAAGGCTCTTTAAAAACCAGACTATATTGCCAAGAAGACAAATGAGCTACTAAATACGAAATTCCCATTTAGAGACCAGTAGAAGGCAAAACACGTTATGAACGCAATAAATGCTTCTGATTCATTTTTAAATCTGCTGGAATGGATTGAAAGAATTGTATGCTTTCTGAAGTCAGAAATATATTATTTTGAAAGTGGTTACTATTCCTTATTAACTGTTTGACCTTGGGTACATTTTTTTAACCTCTCTGAACCAAAGTTTCCTGATTCATAAATTTAAGTAAGTTTGTTTTCAGGATCTATGTTCCTGGGATTAATCAATAATGTAGCTCAGTTCCTAAGACTAGAATTTAATAAATCAGAGTTCTTTTTCTCTTCCTCCTTCTCCTCCCTTTGAAACTGGTTAGTTTTTGGACATCTGTTGCCCCCTCAGACCAACTATTATTCATGTGCAGTTTCCTTTAGTGCGTCTTCTTTCCTTTCTTGTGCTCTTATATTCTGTGACACTGACTTTAGATTTCTTCTACCACAGTATATACTCCTTAAAGGAAAAAAAAGTAAGATAGATGCTCCTATATCCCTAAGAACCTCTGAGACTAAGAAAGGACAAAATAGTATGAGGTAAATGAATCAATAATCAAAGTCCTCACTGTCAGAAAGTAAAATATTATTGGTTTATGCCAAAAAGGTTGCTAAAGAGAAAGAGTTCGTTCAGTTCAATATTTTTTCATAGTTATTGTTTTAGCTGTTTCAAAAAGAGTATTTGTGGACAAATAGTCACTTGGTTTTCAATATTTTTATTTTAAAAAAATTAGTCAATAAAGACATTATTCTGTACCTTATAATGTTTTTTAAATTACATTATTTCTTGGTAAAGTAATTTTTCACTTGTAACTTTGAAAATATTTTTTAAATCTTTGAAGAATACTAGTAAATACAGAAAAACTTTACTCCAAGTGAATTTGAATTTACAAATTATTTTTCCTATTCCATTCAGGTTCTTTTAAGAAAAACAAAAATAAAAAAACAAAGCATTTGGGGATCCTGGGTGGCTCAGTGGGTTAAAGCCTCTGCCTTCGGCTCAGGTCATGATCCCGGGATCCTGGGATCGAGACGCGTGTTGGGCTCTCTGCTCCGCGGGGAGCCTGCTTCCTCCCCTCTCTCTCTCTCTGCCTACTTGTGATTTCTCTCTGTCAAATAAATAATTTTTTTTTTAAAAGCAGTTATTCAGCAAATAGACATGTTGTATTATTTCAGTTTGTGCTAATGCTGCCTTAATACCTAGAAAAAGTTATGTCTCTAAGTACCTGATTTCCTTCTGAACAAGGTCTGATACCTTGGAGATACTGGAGGCACAGCAATAAACTTGTAAAACAGTAAGATACAGTGGATCTAGCTTATGAAAGTGTTTTTAATTGTCACAATATTGTCACTGCTATATCCTTTTACATAAAGTTTAGTGTGAAATGCAATATTGTGCTTCTTTCAAATACATACAATTATTAGAAATAATACTTTTTTTTAATGCAAGGAATACTTCCATATGAATTTGAATTTGGTAATGTATTTGAGAAATGAAATCATCTTTCTTTAATGCTTAAATTCTTATAGCTTATCCACACTGGGTGGAAAAACTGAATGACACTCAGCTGGACAGTGGGAGCCCTCTTCGATGGGAATGCAAGGCTACTGGAAAACCCCGACCCACGTACCGTTGGCTGAAGAATGGAGTGCCCCTCTTGCCTCAGGTACTATTGGAAAATGTTAGCCTTTTCTTGTGTAATTTAACAGGATTTCACACAGGACAAACTACCTCTTTTCGTCTTATGGCAAGTCATTTCTTATTTGTGCCTTCTAATGTATTTTTTTTTTTTTTTTTATATACATATATTTTTATCCCCAGGTCTGTGAATCACCAGGTTTACACACTTTTTTTAAGTGAGAAATATAACAGGTGTAAAATAATTTTTTAAAATTATCTCATTACTTTTTTAAGTAATACATTGTTTCTTTAAATGTATTCAATCCTATAAATTCATAGAAAAATATCAATTATTATCATAGATTCATTGCTATTTCTAACTGACTTTTAGATATCATCTACCTTGTTGCTGTCCCCCTACAAATGGTGGAGTTAAGGCCCAGAAGTAAAGTGACTTGCCCAAGGTCACGTTTTTAGTGAGAAATGAAAGCATAATAGATTCCTAGCTTTCTGTATTCTGGACAAGTTTTTTTTCTGTGACATCCTACTTAGCAGGATTTAAAAGACTTAAATATCTTTTTAGTAAATCTACTGCATGAGTTTTTTTAAATCAATTACTATTTAATTTTAAAATAATAGGAATAATTTTAGCTAACTCCTTTATTGTGGCCTTTGCAGAAAGGAAGGCAAAGGGAGAATAGTTTGTTAGGTATGACCAAAATGGAGGGGAGGTATATGAAGTTGAAAATAAATTTTATATATATATATATATATATATATATATATATATATATATATATTCTGCCCAGATCCTTCCTCTACCAAAAGGCCTCTTTTCTGTCATTTACTTCTTTGGGGTTCATTTTGCCTCTTTGTAAAATGAAGAGATTGTATCAGATCTTTCCCACAGTCCCATCCAGCTCCAACATTCCATTATTCCAAAACCAGTTAGGCCCAAAGAAAACACAATACTCTAAATACTCTAAAGAAATACAGAAATACAAAGAACTATAGAGCTATTAAAGAAAAGAGGATATGAGAATCCTGAGACATTGATTCATTGTCTCTCTCCCTCTAATTTTCTAAGGATACCAGATAAACCTTGAGAAAGGAATACACTGGTCATATTTTTTACTTTCAGCATCCAAGTAAAGTAAAGTAAATTCACTTCTGCAAAGTGAATAGGTTTATTTTGAAAATTGTGTAAAATTACCTTGCATCTATTTTGATAGGTAAAGCACTGCTCACTAAAATTAAAAGAGTGATTTGCTTGGCATTAAGTAGACAAGACACCTGGTTGTTTAACAACATTTTAAATTTTAAATTCATTTTTGAAATGTGCTCTTGGCCTCACTTGACCTCAATTTGCACATGCTCAGTTTTTTGACTTCCGTATTATATTTTATCTGATGATGGAGTTAATATTCTTTGACCAATAATTTTATACAGACTCCAGTTGCAGAGCAGTTTCTTTCCTGAATTTGTTGGGAAGTGAGAAAAAGGCAAATCCCTGACTAGAGTAACATCATAAAAGGATTCTTGTTTTGATTTGGGCTATTTTTAACTTTGTCCTACTTGCCTACAGTCACAATTGTCACCAAAGGCCACATGTGAACCCCTTCTCCTTCTGTAAAATGAAGTCAAATAAAATCTTCATCTGCTGATTATACTTCACAAGCTGTACTAGTATACCAAACAAACCTGCTCAGTATAAAAACAAAACTAAAACTAAAACTAAAACTCATAAGAATAACTACAGGAGGGGTGCCTGGGTGGCTCAGTGGGTTAAGCCTCTGCCTTCGGCTCAGGTCATGATCCCAGGGTCCTGGGATCAAGTCCTACATCGGGCTCTCTGCTAGGCAGGGAGCCTGCTTCCTCCTCTTTTTCTCTCTTTCTGCCTACTTGTGATCTCTCTCTGTCAAAAAAATACATAAAATCTTTTTTTTTTTTAAAGAATAACTACAGGAATATACAGTTATAATATCTTTTCTGGCCAAGAAATAGTTATAATTTACAAAAGACATTTTATCATAAAATAATGAACAGTTAATTCATATTGCTAAGTTGTCAAGTAATGCTCAGCTGTATTTATTGGAGGCTTTTTTCCCCCCTTGGTCTAGGAAAGAATTACTGCAAAATCTGTGTAATTTATTCACTTTCTATATCTATTTTTTTTATTTTGTTACAGAATAGGATTGAGATGGTTAATGGATTGTTGGTGATCCACCATGTGAATCAGTCGGATGCTGGAATGTATCAGTGTTTGGCCGAAAATAAATATGGAGCCATTTATGCAAGTGCTGAGCTGAAGATTCTAGGTATGCAATTTCTAAGTAAATAAATGGGAAAAATGTGTAGCTTCTTTTCATGCTCTAATTCTTCCTATACTGAAATTTTACAATCTGATTGTAAAAACCTATTTTATGACTTGAAAAGAAATGCTTAATATTTACCCATACAGCTAATCATAGACAAGACAACACTCCAAGATAAAGCATCCTCTCATCATTGGGTACCAACTATTATCATCCTTACATGAAAAGGAAGGCCTTTCTGAGACCACATCCAGGTGTCCCAGGGGATTACACCCTTGATAGGACACTAGCACCTTACTATTTAAGTACTATTTAAGTACTTACTATTTAAGCCAATGATTCCTTCCAATAGAATAGGCTTCCCAAACTGAGCATGTTTGGGCCACTGAATGAATTTTACTTTTTAGCATTCTAGTTTCCTAAACTTGGGTCTGAGAAGTTTGTAATACAAGAGAGAGACTTAAGTGTTCATAACTCATGTCACCCAAAGTGAGCAGGAGCCCACTACTTGCTCTGCACTAAAATTCCCAAAGCAAATATTAACAGAAATACCTACGATCTCAGGAATCTGGGAATTTATCATTTACATATCAGCTAAATGTAGCACACTGTAAGTCAACTTATTGAATTATGAATATTTGCTCTTAGAATTTTTCCACATTATAATAAACCCACCTAAAATAGACTCAGGAGTCCAAATTTCCATCTCCTACAGCCTAACTAATCAAATACAAATGTACTTTCTTCTCAGCTCATGCTCCAATATTTCTGAGTTAAAAAGCCAATTCGGGGTGACTCAGCAGGTGGCTCAGTAGGTTAAGCATCTGATTTCAACTCAGGTCATTATTTCAGGGTCCTGGGATCAAGCCCCTTTCAGACTCCCCAACTCAGTGCAGAGGCTGGCCTCCTCCCTTCCCCAGCTTGTGCTCTTTCTCAAATAAATCTTTAAAAAAAAAGAAAGCTAATTCAGCCTTCACCTAGTTAATAGTTTATCCAGAAATACTCCCAAATATGTTTTTTTCTCATTCACTAGAGATATTTTCAAAATTACCTCTTACAAGTTCTGTTCCTACTAAGCAAACAAAATCATTATCTGTAGTCATATAAAATTCCTTCACCTTTCTTTCAATTCTTAACCCATCTCAATTATATACATATCTTTCTTGTTATATACATAGTTTTTAATGATGTTGTGCCATGCATTATACTGCTGTATAATGGACATAAAATATTTATGAAATATCCATGAAGTTGTCAAATTGGTTTAAATAAATGTCTCAGATAGAGTAGACTCTTAGACATATCTTTCAAGTTCTCTTTTAGATTAAAAAAGGTCTTTATGTGTGTGTGTTGGTCTCTGTGTCACATGTTCTTTTAGTCCAGTATCCTCAACCCACAGCTGCCCACTAGAATTACTTGAAGAAATTTAATCAAAAGTATTTTCATGAAAATCAGTGAAAACAATATTAATATTAATGAATGATCAGACCTTGTTATATAACTGCAAACAATGAAGTTAAATTTTTAATTGAAATTTAAATAATTCAATTTTAAATGTATTTTTGTAAAAACTACATTTAATTTTGTACAACATTAAAGTAAAATATGTATTAAGACTCATAGATAGGAAATGGATGACACAGGATCAATTACTCCACATGTAACCCCCATTTTTCCAAAGAAAGTCCCCGATAGACTTTCTTGGCCATCCCCTTCTTCTCTTGCTCAAGGTGATCATTATAATGTCTTTCATGATTAAAACTGATAATCATAATTGAATCATGTTATCTTTTGAAACAGCCATTGTCTATGGACCCCACATTATACGAAACCATTATCTACTAATAGAAAGAGCAGCCAATAAGATATTAATTAATTACAAGTTTAAATTTTGAGTTAATGCCCTTTAAATGTGTAGGTATCCTACAATTTTATTACAAATGTTTCCCAGAAGAGATGCAAAATCATGATGAATCATCCATTAGAGATTATTGCCATTGCTTCTGGAAGAATTAACATTATTATTTATTTTTTTTTTGTCATAGCTTCAGCTCCTACTTTTGCATTGAATCAACTGAAGAAAACAATCATTGTTACCAAAGGCCAAGAAGTCATCATAGAGTGCAAACCTCAAGGCTCTCCAAAACCAACCATCTCTTGGAAGAAGGGAGACAAAGCAGTGAGAGAGAATAAAAGGTAAGAAGTCTATTGCATAATTCAAATTTTTAACATCAATCTTTTTTGAAGTTGCAGATGATAAAGAGTATACAAGAAAGACTTTTGCAATAATTTCAACCATATTTCATTAACAGATTAAAATATTATTTTTGTCTACATAATGATTGGAAAGAACCAAAAGCTCTGTTTCAATAGGGTCAGATGCCTTTGCCTACATGATGTTTTAGCACCAAAGACAATTTCATCAGGTTATAAAGAAAGCAAACATGTTTCTTAAGCTAGTTATTTTGAGTTTCATTTTGAATCTGCACATTTAGAGACTCACAAGTCACATATAATAATTTTTAGAGGTTGTGTCATTATTTTAAGGTTAATATTTTTAAATGATATGAGGATGGATCTTTCAGATAATTACTTATGGGGAGTACTTTCAACTAAGATTTGTGTCTAGGTTTGCCCTCTTTTTTTCAATCTTATTGAGGCAAAATAATATAGGATTATTTCAGTTGCCATAGGCAAATGAGAAATGTGCAGATGAATGTTTATTGTGTAAAGATTTGTTTTTAGTAATCAAAGCCAAAGGACATCATAGGAATACAAATGGGGAAAAATTATGAATAAATCAAATCATCATAGGACTATGTATGCCAAAATCAAAACCCCATGCTATATTAATCATTAACATATTGGTGTTGCAAATGGTGATTCAGCTTTGACAAAATAATATCCTTTCTTATGTTTAAATAAGGTTGCATACGTCATTTAAGGTTTTGTTCTTCATTTGATCTATAAGGATAAGGAGTTTATGCCTTATTTTATGTCTGTCTGGATCTAAGTAATAATATAGTAAAAGTTAATTTATGTCAGTATTAGGGTTTTATTTGAATAATTCTGTTGGTAATTTTGGAATATTTTGAAATATTTGAAAATTTTCTTTAGAAATGTGTTTTTTTTCCCCATTCTAATCTGAAAAACACTGATTTAAACTGCTTGTCTCAGATGAAATAATTGACAGACTGATTGGGTTTAGTTCAGTCATAAAGATGTATAATTGCCTGAAAAGGGTGATCATCTGGGTTTGAAATGGGTTATATTGAGTATTTGGGGGGGGGTTGTTTGTTTTGGTTTGGTTTGGTTTGGTTTTTAAGATTTTACCCATTTATTTGACAGATTGAGAGAGAGAGAGAAAGAGAGATCACAAGTAGGCAGGGAGGCAGGCGGTGGTGGGCGGGAGGTGGGGGTTGCTGTAGGAAGTAGGCTCCCTGCTGAACAGAGAGCCCAATGCTGGGCTCCATCCCAGGACCCTGAGATCATGACCAGAGCTGAAGGTAGAGGCTTAACCCACTGAACCACCCAAGTGCCCCAGTGTATCTTGTTTTGAAAGAGAATTTATCTTTGTTACTTGAGAAAGGCAGCAGGGCAAAATGACAAACTGTGAGATCAATGGTTGAATTACATTTGGTTAAATTGCTTAGAGTGGAATTGAATTCTTTTGGTATTGTTGCTCATAGAAATTAAAAAAAAAAATACCTGACACAACCCTTATTAAAGCAGAATAAAATATTTTTGTATAGTAAGATCAAAGAATTTAAATGGTTTATCATTTTATCTTATTGCACTAAAAATTTTTATATCATCAAAATGTATTTGGCATATTGGTGTAACCCACTATATCCGAAATGCATTACTTTGTGTTGTTTGTAGGTAGTATGTGAATCTTGTCTTATTTATTTCAGTTTACCATAGAATGTTCCTCAGCAAGTATTCATAGACATTCCATGAGTCTTAAAAAGTAGGTGGCATCACAATTGTCAAGGCAAATGTATTGAGAGAGGAACAAAATTATGAATTTTCTGCTGCAACAAATATAAACATATTAAACTTTTTATCCCCATAAATTGAAAAACAGTTTATAAATTTTCCAGTTTTCTTGATTCCTTTTCTCCTCACATCTATCTCCTTAAGCTAGTGAAACAAATACACTGGCTTCAAACTCAGATCACTCAGTTTTACAAGTCTCAAATACTTTTGGTCAAAATACCATTCAGGAAGGAGGCTAAAATGTGAAACACTTGTATTTTTATTTATTCAATTAAAAGCAAGACTGGGCCACATTTGATCAACATTTTGCCTATTCTGATCTGTATGTTTATGTTTGTAAACTCTTATCTATCTGTTTATGTTTGTAAATTGGTTTAATTTAATAACTCCAGAAGTATTTTTATATTTAAAATTGTCAGGCACACTTGCAAAATATTGTTTTTACTAATGTACAATTTGTCACTTTATTGTGTAGTCCCAGGTTTCATGAAGAATACAATATATTTAGATATAACAATATTAAACATTCAAGTATTAAAATAAAAGGCTAATATTTAAATAACAATAGAAAGACTTTACATGAAGCTATATATAGAAGTGTAAGAAGACATACGTAGATATTTGAAAAATATCTACATATTTTTCATATTTACAATATGTAGATATTTTTCAAATACCTACATATTTTTTCTAAAAATATGAATAGAAACTTGAAAATAAAAATCTCAAATGTAAACATTAAATATTCTTTAAAATAAAATGCCAATTACATGTAACACCTTATTTTCTTATAAAAATTTTTAGTTCACTTCTCTCAGTTATAAAGCACACCACCTAATAAGAGTTGTGAATATGAAGTTAAGTGGAAAGGGAGGTATTAGAAAACTAATAAGGATGTCTTCTTTGCAGAAATGTCTGTTCATGTCCTCTGCCCATTTCTTGATTGGATTATTTGTTCTTTGGGTGTTGAGTTTGCTAAGTTCTTTATAGATTCTGGACACTAGTCCTTTATCTGATATGTCGTTTGCAAATATCTTCTCCCATTCTGTCAGTTGTCTTTTGATTTTGTGAACTGTTTCCTTTGCTGTGCAAAAGCTTTTGATCTTGATGAAATCCCAATAGTTCATTTTTGCCCTTGCTTCCCTTGCCTTTTGCGTTGTTCCTAGGAAGATGTTGCTGCGGCAGAGGTCGAAGAGGTTGCTGCCCGTGTTCTCCTCAAGGATTTTGATGGATTCCTTTCTCACGTTGAGGTCCTTCATCCATTTTGAGTCTATTTTTGTGTGTGGTGTAAGGAAATGGTCCAATTTCATTTTTCTGCATGTGGCTGTCCAATTTTCCCAGCACCATTTATTGAAGAGGCTGTCTTTTTTCCATTGGACATTCTTTCCTGCTTTGTCGAAGATTAGTTGACCATAGATTTGAGGGTCTATTTCTGGGCTCTCTATTCTGTTTCATTGATCTATGTGTCTGTTTTTGTGCCAGTACCATGCTGTCTTGATGATGACAGCTTTGTAATAGAGCTTGAAGTCCGGAATTGTGGTGCCACCAACGTTGGCTTTCTTTTTCAATATCCCTTTGGCTATTCGAGGTCTTTTCTGGTTCCATATAAATTTTAGCATTATTTGTTCCATTTCTTTGAAAAAGATGGATGGTACTTTGATAGGAATTGCATTAAATGTGTAGATTGCTTTAGGTAGCATAGACATTTTCACAATATTTATTCTTCCAATCCAGGAGCATGGAACATTTTTCCATTTCTTTGTGTCTTCCTCAATTTCTTTCATGAGTACTTTATAGTTTTCTGAGTATAGATTCTGTGTCTCTTTGGTTAGGTTTATTCCTAGGTATCTTATGGTTTTGGGTGCAATTGTAAATGGGATGGACTCCTTAATTTCCCTTTCTTCTGTCTTGCTGTTGGTGTAGAGAAATGCAACTGATTTCTGTGCATTGATTTTATATCCTGACACTTTACTGAATTCCTGTATAAGTTCTAGCAGTTTTGGAGTGGAGTCTTTTGGGTTTTCCACATAGAGTATCATATCATCTGCGAAGAGTGATAATTTGACTTCTTCTTTGCCGATTTGGATGCCTTTAATTTCCTTTTGTTGTCTGATTGCTGAGGCTAGGACCTCTAGTACTATGTTGAATAGCAGTGGTGATAATGGACATCCCTGCCGTGTTCCTGACCTTAGTGGAAAAGCTTTCAGTTTTTCTCCATTGAGAATGATATTTGCGGTGGGTTTTTCATAGATGGCTTTGATGATATTGAGGTATGTGCCCTCTATCCCTACACTTTGAAGAGTTTTGATCAGGAAGGGATGCTGTACTTTGTCAAATGCTTTTTCAGCATCTATTGAGAGTATCATATGGTTCTTGTTCTTTCTTTTATTGATGTGTTGTATCACATTGACTGATTTGCGGATGTTGAACCAACCTTACAGCCCTGGAATAAATCCCACTTGGTCGTGGTGAATAATCTTTTTAATGTACTGTTGAATCCTATTGGCTAGTATTTTGTTGAGTATTTTCGCATCTGTGTTCATCAAGGATATCGGTCTATAGCTCTCTTTTTTGGTGGGATCTTTGTCTGGTTTTGGGATCAAGGTGATGCTGGCCTCATAAAATGAGTTTGGAAGTTTTCCTTCCATTTCTATTTTTTGGAACAGTTTCAGGAGAATAGGACATCCAGATGGCCAACAGACACATGAAAAAGTGCTCCATATCACTCGGCATCAGGGAAATACAAATCAAAACCACAATGAGATATCACCTCACACCAGTCAGAATGGCTAAAATCAACAAGTCAGGAAATGACAGATGCTGGCGAGGATGCAGAGAAAGGGGAATCCTCCTACACTGTTGGTGGGAATGCAAGCTGGTGCAGCCACTCTGGAAAACAGCATGGAGGTTCCTCAAAATGTTGAAAATAGAACTGCCCTATGACCCAGCAATTGCACTATTGGGTATTTACCCTAAAGATACAAATGTAGTGATCCAAAGGGGCACATGCACCCGAATGTTTATAGCAGCAATGTCCACAATAGCCAAACTATGGAAAGAACCTAGATGTCCATCAACAGATGAATGGATCAAGAAGATGTGGTATATATACACAATGGAATACTATGCAGCCATTAAAAGAAATGAAATCTTGCCATTTGCAACAACATGGATGGAACTAGAGCGTATCATGCTTAGCGAAATAAGTCAAGCAGAGAAAGACAACTATCATATGATCTCCCTGATATGAGGAAGTGGTGATGCAACATGGGGGCTTAAGTGGGTAGAAGAAGAATAAATGAAACAAGATGGGATTGGGAGGGAGACAAACCATAAGTGACTCTTAATCTCACAAAACAAACTGAGGATTGCTGGGGGGAGGGGGTTTGGGAGAAGGGGGTGGGATTATGGACATTGGGGAGGGTATGTGATTTGGTGAGTGCTGTGAAGTGTGTAAACCTGGTGATTCACAGACCTGTACCCCTGGGGATAAAAATATATGTTTATAAAAAAAAAAACTGATAAGATTTTGAAAAGTTTATGTCACATTATTGCACATTAGGAATACAGGTTCAAATAATGGTTTATTTTATTGGAATACAAGTATATTTAATATTCATGTGATCTACATCAAATAGGTTCCCCACTTATCCAACCTATAATATTTGGAAAAAATGTTAAATGAATTAGACTTGTCTTTCATTCACAATGTTTACAGTTATTTTGGATTGATTTCAAATTAAAGATTGAAAAAGCAAATGGCAATTTCCTATGCAGGCATATAGAAACTAGTATTCTATTGGAGGAAAGTACCAAAAATAATAATGTATTATAAAAGAAACATTCAAATGTGAAAAATACAGCACTTTAAAAAGCATAAAATTATGTCCAGAGCACGAAAATAAAAATGCAATGCAAGATGTTAATTGCAGAAAAATAGCACTTAATTTCACTTAATTATTTGAAAACATGTCAGAAACTCAAATAAAAAAAAAGAATTTAAACCTATGGCCAACTGCAATTTAACTCTAAATTGTAAATGAAATGTTATAACAATTGAAGATTAATAGTTAATCATTTGTTTTATCAACAGAATGCTAAAGGACATATTGACATCTCTTTTTCTTCCAAATTTTGATTGAATCTTTCAAATTTTGTCTTTTTTTTGTTTGTTTGTTTTGGAAGGGGATGGTCTTTGTTTGTTTTTTAATTTATCTCTTCTACTAAAAATATATGTAAATCATTTTCTAAAAATTTAAAGTTCAGTAAGTAATAACTAGAACATAATATGACTTTCAGAAGAAATCTGATTAACAAAGAAGTTACCTACTTATATATTACAAAATATCTCATTCATTTGACCCTAAATGATATACCTAAATTATATAATAAGTTATATTACAATTTGAGTTCTGTGTAGTTATTTCTTATTTAAATCACAGAATGTTCAATAGGAACTGCTGCTCAAAAAGTAAACCATATTATTATTGATAATGAGGATGACTGCTAATAAGTCCATACAGTTTTAATTTATGAAGCACTTTAACATTGTGGATAACAGTATAACCCAATGTATAAAACAAGACTTAGTTGCCCTGCTTATCCTGAAGACTATGAAGTTTCCTTATAAAATTAATTTATTTCCTTACTTAAAAACTAGAATTCAAAAGTATAACACATTGGGTTGTGGGAATTGAAAGAAATTTTATAAAATACCATGGCTGGTATAACAAATGCTCCATGAATGTTATTTGTGATGATATTGATGCTGTTGCTGCTGATTGTAGTGATGGTGGTGATGATGGTGGTATCATTTGAACTTTTGATTCTTTGAATACTGACATATATTTCTTTCTCTTTCTCCAGTAGTTACAGGAATGGATTCTAAAGATTTAAGGGATTAAAGGAGTATTTTGGTTCTTCATGTGATAAATATGTTATTCATTAATCTGTTTCTCTAAAGTGACATTCTTTGTTCATCAGAACTGCAAATCTACACTTACCATTCTCATCAGCCTTACCTACTCTTAGTTCAGTATCTCTCAGATAGTTTCTGATTGCAGACTGAGCATTTATTTGTTCCATCATCAACATTATAGGTCATGTGCAAATATGTGCAAATAGGTGAATATATGTAGAGAGTTAATGGAAACACAGCCTTTTAAAGAATTTTTTTTACTCTTTCTTCCCTTTTATTTTTTGGTTTCCATTTTCTTTTAAAGGAACTCCAGGTTTTGCCCCATCACTTTTAAAGATCACTAGCACACATTCCTTTAGATTTCTTTATCAATCATATCCACTTTCAATCTAAACTAATGAGGTCCAGGAGTACTAAGACGTGAAATGTTCCACAGAGATTTTTTCCTCTAGTATACTTTCATTCAAAATGTTCTGCTTATCAAACTCATATTGGATTTTCACTTCAGCTCATTATTTCCATTACTTGGCCATTAACTTTTGTTAAAATATAATCACCCAGAAGCATTCCAGCAGTGCACAAATATTAAGCCTTCATTATTACATGTTCAATTTCCTGTACTTTTTGAGGACAAAGACAATCTTGTCCAATATGAAGAATGCATACTCTTCGGTAAAGACAGTTTTTTTGTTTTGTTTTGTTTTCTTTCCATCTGCATATATATAAATTATTATTGAAGGTCATGGAATATGCCATTCATGTTTAAAAATTATTTACAATTATTGAAATATAAAACTGGTTTAAGTACCAGTTTTCATTTCTGGCCAAAGGACTATAATTCCAACGGGTGCTAAAGAAATCCTGCATCCAAAAAAATAAAAATTATCCTATGGAGGGCAAGTATTAGAGTCTAATTTTTCTTTTATGGGACTGTCTAAAAATGTCCTTTGTAAAACTTCCCTGTACACCAAAGGAGCTTCAGAACAGTGAAGTTTTTAACTTCCCCATTTAACACACACAGAAAATTGCACTTGAAGTACCCATTAGTTGACTTCTGGTGGGAATTCATGTTGCGTTTATTAGGCAAAAATGATCAGGCTTACATACTGACTCACAGATACATGGAAAAATATACTTGTAGTACAAGCCCTAAAGGACACTGTTATGAGGGGAAATAGGGTCTTCCTTTTTTAAGGAAGAATAGGAATTCATGGAGATAATTAGGGTCCCTTTGTTTCTACCTACATGCTGTGTTTGCTAATGAACAAGCTGTTTTGTTGTTTCCTCTGTGACAATGTCTTTTACATATTAAGAACATAAAACAATGTAGACCCTAGGTATCTTGGGGGTTTTTGGTGCCTAAGAAATTGTATAATGAGAGAATATGAACATTCATATATCAAAAATATATCACTTCACTTCCTTTGTAAATTAAAATCTATGGTTTCAAAGGAAATAAAATGGTCAAAATGATATTATTTATCTAAAGAAAGAGAAGGTTGTTAATTGACCACATAAGTTTTAATATCTACAAACTGCTTACAATATACAATGTGTTAACACTCAGGATGGTGACTTGCTGCTCCATAGCTTCACCAAGTTTAAGGAGATGACAGGAAAGAAGAAAATGACCTCACATTCATTGTGATGAAGTTAAGATACTGACTTCCTGGTTTCAATGAAAACTAATGGCAGAAGGTTCTGCCTCATTAACCTTCACCACCTTCCCTCTAAAATACTAGTAAAAACACAAAAGTAGAAAAAGGTTCAGTCATAGCAGCACTAGAAATTATGAATATAGACAAGCAAATTCTAGGCCTCCAATAAGAATTACCCCTTCAGATAAAAATGGGCTAAATTAAGAAATGATCAATAGCTTGTTCAAGCCTAGATGGCTGAAACTCAGCAAAATCAATATAAGAGCTAGTAGAGGGAATCTTACACTAACCTCTACTTTATTTCCATATCTACTAAGTTCATTAATGAAGACTCTCTACAAAGTTTGGCTTAAAACCCTGTCTTACATGGAAACAATTCTTTAAGGTGGCAAAATATTACTCTCCATATTCCACCCTATCAACATTAAATTCAAAATAAACTTGGAGATTATGAATCCAGCAATGGGATGAGAGAAGATATAAATTTTAGGATTTAAGGGATTCATAAACAATGATGCCAATAAGTAGTGATATAAATTAAGAATGTTGATATGGTTGGAGTATATTGATATCAATGGATTCTGGAAATCATATAGTTCTATGTGCTGCTTCTAGCCAAAAAAGAAATACACAGTCTTTTCAGTTTTCCAGGAGTCACAATACCTCTACATAAGATGTAAAAAGATGGGAAACAACATATTGACTTAGTCTACTTGAATTGCATTAGAGCCCTAGTAACCTCTGAACATTTGACATGGGTTTGTTTAACTGACTGGTGTCAAAATTAACGTTTGAGGAAGAGACTCTGGGGCATTGAGAGAAATAACAAAGAGAGATATGGAAAACCAAGAACATTTCCAACAGATAAAAGCAGGCCTGTAAACATGGAAACACAAAAGAGTATAAAGCATAGAGACTATAAATATAAATTGTTCATAGGTTTTCTCTAAAAGATGGATTATGTATAATTTTACTTTTGTGCTTTTCTATATTTTACAACTTTTATGTAATTATTATATACAATTGTACGATACAAATTGTATATAATTATTTTTATACTGAGCTAATCAGTAAGGAAAGTTATGGTAACATTAAAAATTTATAGAAGAAATTTTCTTAAGATAAAACCACATAGGGGTGTCTGGGTGGCTCAGTGGGTTGGGCCTCTGCTGATCAGTGGGTCATGATTTCAGGGTCCTGGGATGGAGGCCTGCATTGGGCTCTCTGCTCGGCCGGGACCCTGCTTCCTCCTCTCTCTTGGCCTGCCTCCCTGCCTACTTGCGATCTCTCTCTCTCTGTCAAATAAATAAATAAAATCTTTAAAAAAAAAAAGATAAAACCACATATATTTCTAATCATATAATTCAAAAAGTTTAATTTTATCTGAACATATGAAAATAAAAGTATTAAGTCATTCTGCTGCATTTTTTTCAATCTTCAAAGAGAGAAACTACTTGGATTTGAAAACAATTCAAACTGCTTGTCCTAGTCTTTTAGAGGTTTATTACAGGAGAATTGATGTAATTTGCCCTAGAGATTCAGCTTTAATTGCATTTGAATAGATCCTTCTCTTATTCTAACATCCTTTCAATCAACAGACCAATTGAACAAACCTTCACAACAAGAGAAAATTACATTTTCAAACTAATAAGTATATAGTAACCATTCTACTCTTTATCTCTTCTTTCTTTGTTTCTTTTTTTGTTTTCTTGACAATGCTGAATTTTAGGCTCTTAAAATATCTCAATTAGCAAACATTCTAAATTGTGCTTTTCATTTCTCCCCACCCCCCCCATATAAACCATGCCTCTCCATATAGCTAGAAGAAACTTTCCAAAGCACACCTTTGACTGTGTCATCCTCCTGCTGAAACTATTGATCTCAATCTTGTACTGAATACAACCATAATTCATGAGTATATTTGAAGTTCTCTGTATTTTTCCACATTTATTAATTAAACCATCTAACAAATAAAAGATTGAACTATATGAAATATGTTCCATTTTTGTCTGTTTAAAATGAGTGAATAGCAAGAATTTCATATGATTCTACCTAATATTTTAAGGGTCTATATGCTATAATGCTCAATGCCCGCAATGGAGTTATGAATAAAATATACAAGGTACTACTAACATGAAGTTCAGCATCTTTACCCACCTGTTCAACTATCTTTTTCTCTCTCTCTGTGTTTGTTCTCTACCCATTTCTGCTGCCCCCTCCCCCCAAAATTTTAAATATTGTAGCTTCAAACTACAGAGATACTCACCATTCCCCAGAACAGGGTTTTCATTTTCCTATTTAATCATCTTAACTCAAACTTCCCCACTTTCTCTTCTCCCTTCCTTGTAGCTTGCTGGTCAAACTCAACAACATTTGAAATACTAACTCAAAGGAAAAGACACTTCCTATACTTTCTCAGCTTTGGAAATGCTCAAGCTGATATAATTACCAAGAAGCTGTAGTTACTAGGAAGTTAGATAAATGAATTAAGTCAACTTCTAATCTTTAATTTAGTTTCTATATGTGTCAGTTCACAGTCCTCTAATTTAGATGTTGTCATCTCTGGCATACACATTTTGAAATTTAAACTCAAAAGAATGGGATGCCTGGGTGGCTCAGTCTGTTGGGCATCTGCCTTTGGCTCAGATCATGATCCCAGGGTCCTGGGATTGGGCCCAAGTTGGCTCCCTGCTCAGCGGGAAGTCTGCTTCTCCCTCTGGCCCTCATCCTGCTTCTGTTGTCTCTCTCCCTCTCTCTATTTCTTAAATAAATAAAATGTTTTAACTCAAATGGATAAAGTGACTTGTTCAAAATCATCCATCACAAAGAAGCTTAAAACCAAGCTTGCTGCTAGTCAATAATTCTTTGATGATCCTAACAATCAAATTGTTTAGCAATGATGCTGCATTTCAGTTTACATGGAGAATGGTGATAAAATTCCTTCTTAGTGCCAAAAGGATTCAGCTTCCCTGTCTATACTCAAAAGCTGCATGATCAACTTCATAAGTTGTTTCACACACACACACACACACACACACACACACACGCTCCTCACAAAAGTCCAGAAAATCCTCCAAATGAAGAACCTAATTTAAATCTAATTTTACTTCTAATAAAAGACAAGGTACCCAACTAAAAACTAACACATGGTGTGGCCAAAATTTCATATTACCTTTAATTTCTTTTTCTACATTTTACTTTGTGACAAACTAGACCACACTGATATTGATTAGCAATCCAATTATAAGAAATATTTATTGTCCTTTTTTTAATGACACTGATCAATTGATCTAATGTTATAGATGGAATAATTCTAAGGTGGCGTTATTGCAATGCTTCTGCTCTGTGCTTTTACACTTTTCCCATTGTAGATCCACACTGTTTTGATAGGTGTTCCGTGTTTCTTAACTTGGTCTCCCTCAAACAGTAAATAACCCCAAATAATTCAAATTTACTGAGAAAAAATGTGCTCACACCATGCCAAATAGTTGAATAGGAATGAAAAGACAAAAGAATTCTCACATTTTTCAAATGATTGTACCTTCAACAGTGTGTTTAGGTAGTATAATATTTGGTCTCAAATCTTCAAATTAATGACATTCATTTGAACACAGAAGACAAGCATATAAGAACAACTTAACTTATATGTTACCAATATTTCTCAAAATTAAGGTTTCAAAAGTTCCTTTTCAAAGATCTTCAGTCTTTTTTTTCCTGATCTTACCACCAGTTTTTCTTGTTTCTACTTAAAAAAAAAAAAGAAAATGTTAAATATAACAAAAGAGGCCTTAACTCCCAATTGAGGTAACACTGAGGAAGTCAGTTAATTTAAACTGTAAATGCCAACAAGATAATCCCAGCTCTGTTTTGCTACGAACACCTCCAGTTTGTAGCATTATATTGCTAGCTAATTATCAATTTAGCAAACAGTTCATAAATTCTACTTCTAACTATGGTTCATTTACCCCAGTTACTATAAATTGCTACACAAGTTGCCTGGTTATGCTCTCCACATAGGCACAACTTGAACAATCCATTAATTGCTTAAAAGCTTTTCTTTTCCAAAAGCCCCCCAGACTACAACTTTCAGCTTAATTTGTCCTTAATACAAACAACATCCAAAATACTTGGGAATTCAAGCATCTATGTACATGCTACTGACTGATCCTACTACCTCCCCAAGTGACTCTTCATTTAATATAAAATAGTGAAAAAGAAGACTCTGAGAATGTTTAAAAGAAAGTATTTTATAATGGAGATTTTTAACTTCCTCTGAGAGTTACATAGTCACTTCTTTTCAATTTTCGCATAAATCAAGATCTAATTTAACTATGGTTGATTCATAATGGGAATTAGAATGACAACCTTGATGACAATGAAAAACAACCTACAGATCATTTTCATAAAAATAACCTAAATAAATTTTATTGTTAGCATGCTTACTTTGCTTTACTTGAATAACAGAATTATTTATGAATCGATAAATCAATAAATACATAGATAAATAGATATATAAATATAAGATGACATCCGTGTTTTTAGTTGGATCTGGAGGTTTCAGAGTACCAATTTGGTTTTGTTTCTCTTTCTAATTGTAATGGTAGCTTCATTTCTCTTTTCCCTAATACCATCTAGATACTCTTCTATTCAATTCAGTTTATTTCAGTGTAAACAAAATTTATTTCAAACTATATTGAATGTAAGACACTATGTCATTCATTCCGAGATAAGTAAGAAAGATTTCCATTCCCAAATGAGGCAATTGCCTAATAGGCAATAAAACTAAAGCATAGGTAACTGTAACACAAGATATTTAAGGTAATGCTAACATAGGCTTATTAACACAGGGTACTTAATAAATATTATTTAGGTATCATTAACAGGATATTGAAGATAATGATAAAATACCACTTATTGAGAACTGGCTATTTTATATATGCATTACTTTATTTCAATCCTCACAATAAGGTAATATTATAAGGAAGATATAATCATTCCTGTTTTAAATAAAGTAATTGAGTCATAAAGAGATTGCCTAAGGTCACACACATAGAAGTTGGAGAATCAGAAAGGGACCCTAATTCTCTTTGAAGTCAAATCAGTTCTTGGTCTATTCCACTGTACAAAAAAACTTTGAGAGTTAAGAAAAAAGAAAATAAAATCTTGGTGGAAGATGAGAGGAAACTTGGATGAACTGTCATTTGAAATGTTCCTTGAATAGGATTTTGACATGTAGAGGTGCAATGTGTTTTATTTATTTATTTTTTTAAGATTCATTAATTTTTCTTTGAGAAAGAGAAAGAGAGAGTGTGCCTGAGAGTGAGGTGGTGAGGGACAGAGGGAAAAAGAGAAAATCCTAAAACAGAATCTCCACTGAGTGTGGAGCCTGATGGGGAGCTTAATCATCACAACCCCAAGATCATGACCCTAGCTGAAAAAAGAGTCAGACACTTAGCTGTCTGAGCTACTCAGTTGCCCCAGAGATAGAATGTATTTTAGACAGTTCAGAATTTGCAAAAACAGTCATGAATACAGGGCACTTTTTTGAAAAGGAAGTACTATTAGCTGGAAAGATTGAATAGCTGAGGACAAACTGAGGAGAATTGGAAAGCCAGATTGAATTTGTGTTTAATTTAGTAGCCAAAGGTTAGACTTTGAAAGATTCAATTCACATCTGTTTTGGGGCATCCACTTTTACTATATAATTTTAAAAGTTATATTTAAGTTCAATATAACAGAAAACTGCACAAATTTTCCTAAAAGAAAAAAAATTGATGACTTAAAAATAAATATATAAATAAATTGTATTCAAATATCTTGATTTTCTCAATGAGCTGGCCAGAAAGTCAGGAAAAATGTTAAAGCCAAGATCTGAGCTTATCCAGCGATGAAGCTGATTTTCACCTCTAGGGCATTTGCTGACATTAAACATTGGTTTCTCATATTGATAGGCTGAGAAAGAAAAAGACAAAGCTTGGGGCATGCCTCTTATAAGGTTAAGCTCAAAAATGACAAATATATACATATATATATATATACCACTGCCACATAAAACTTAACATTATATAATCAAGCCACTCAGAAAACTCATAAGATTGATTATATAATCAATCCACTCAGAAAACCATAAGAACAGTTATTGATCTTGGGTCTCAGAGGGGAAATCTTCCATTTAGGTGCTGTAATTAAGGGCTAGCAGCCCTAATTTATACTTCATTGTTCAGTGTAGTACTAAACATGAATATAATCCCAGGTACTTAAGGTACAACAGTGAATGAAAACCAGTGGAAGTATTAATATATATTAAAATGTATGTAAAGGTAAACAAAAGTTGTCATATAAAACAATAATATTTTAAATCTCAAAGCCTGGGAGAAAAAACCCAAAGGCTTGAAAACAGTAGCATAGCATATATATATATATATATCAATATATATATATATCATATACATAAACATATGTATATACATATACATAAACATATGTATATACATATACATAGGTACATCATATACATATACATATAATATATAATGTAATAATAAACATATATATAAACTAATTTTATGCTAATATTTATACTAATGTCTTAATGTTAAGAATACTTTTACTAAATTATTTCATGTTTCATTTGAGGCACAAACCAAAAGAAACATAAAGATAATTACTATATAAACATACTTAGAGTGATCAAATAAACGTAACAATTTTAAATCTGTAACAATCTCATAACATTGCCTCAAAACATGAAAATAAAAATGAACAAGTCTATAAAAAAAATATGTGAATCTACTATCAGAGATGATTTAACATATCTCCCTTGTATTCCAGAACTTAGAGGAAAATCTATGGTTTTATGTACTTACATTAGAAAAGTAAAAAAAAAAAAAAAAAAAAACTGAAATTAAAGAACTAAACATCTGTCTTAGGAAATTAGGAAAGCAACATGAACAGATTAAACAAGAAAATGATTAAACCAAAATTATTTAAATTACCTTAATAAATATCAAGCACAATTAGATGACTGGTAAAGCCAAATATTGGTCCTTTCAAAAAAGCTAAAAAAAAGTCCCATGTTTCTAGTGATCTAGAAAATGAGGGAAGATATTTAAAAAATAAATAAAATAAGAGAAAAAAATGGAAACTTAAGCACAGATTCTACAAACAAATTGAAAAAGTATTAAAAGATTTTGAAGAATAATTGAATGTCAACAAAGTTGAATATTTATATAAAATGGATAAATAAAACATAATTTCCCAAGCTGACTCAAAAGAACTGGAAAATCTAAGTAGTCTACTATTATATTAATAGTTAAAAAACATTTACATGCACACAGCCAAAATCCTGCAGACCTAGATATTTTTATTGGAAAGTTCTACCAAAGAATAAATAATTCGAATCTTACAGCTATTTCAAAGTGTGAGTATAAGAAGTAAATATAAAAACCATATTTCAAAGTGTGAGTATGGGAAGTAAATATAAAAACCAATCACTCTCAAAAAAAAAAAAACAATCACTCTCATGAACATAGATATAAACAGTTCTAAATGAAATATTTGCAAATAGAAAACAGCAGCATCTAGAAAAAGATACTATGTAAACAAGTTGAGCTTTACATAGGAAACCAATTTGGTTTAACATGGGAAAAATAATTAATGTAATTTACCACATTAAAGAGTAAACAAGAAAAATGATAAGGTTATTTCAATAGAATAGAATTGTTGATCAAATACAACATTTATTTATGTTTTAAAAAAAAAATCTCCTACTATCTAAAGAGGATAAAAAGAACTTCCTAAGCCTCTAAAGGTATCTTTAAATAGATAGATGATGATAGATGATAGATAGATGAGAGATAAATAGATAGACAAACAGAATAGCAAAATATTAGAAACATTCCATTTGAGAGTGGAAAATAGACAAGAATTCCCTGTCAGCTCAGGAAGACAACAAAATGTATGATAATTGGGAAGTAAAAACAAAAGTTTTATTATTGGTAAAGTATCTAATCGTATGCATAGAAATTTCAAAATAATCTATAGAAAAGCTATTTGCATTGTTTAGAGACCTTAAATAAGTTTCTAAATACAGAACAAAAATAAATTTGCATTTCTATACACCAAGACAAAGAGTCAGAAATTGACAGTGGCATCAAGAAAGTTACTTCTGAATAGAAGGTGTTAGAATTGTTGGGAAAAGGACAAATAGCATACTTCTGGGGTTGGTAATGTTCTAATTTAAAAATCTATATTTAGGGCGCCTGGGTGGCTCAGTGGGTTAAAGCCTCTGCCTTTAGCTCAGGTCATGATCTCAGAGTCCTGGGATCGAGCCCCGCATTGGGCTCTCTGCTCAGCAGGGAGCCTGCTTCCTCCTCTCTCTGCCTGCCTCTCTGCCTACTTGTGATCTCTGTCAAATAAATAAATAAAAATCTTTTAAAAAATCTATATTTAGTTAAATTATACAGTTGAATATATTCATGAATAACTTTTCCTAAACTATATTACACTTAAGGCCCCATATTCTTTTCTGATAGCCAGAGGAACATCCTTCCCTAAATTAAATACAAAGCAATTGCAGAGACAATTGGCTGGCACTTGGGATTTCCTCAAAACATTTCAGAGACTTTTTGCACTCTCCGTCATTGTGCATACAGGCAGTGTCATTAGATTGAGATGACTAATAATAATAATGGATGATGATAATAATAATAATAATAAACACTCATTGTGTGCCAAGATATATAACTTGGTGATGTAAGGGGAGAAAAGTTCTTCCTCTAGCCTTCTAGGCCTTCCAGCTGAACTAAGAATTAATCTTACATAACACAGGTTAATGGAAGGAAAAAAACAAAGTCTATGATGTGCACACAGTGGCCCAATAATGAAATTGAGACCTAAAGAAACATCCAAGGCAGACAATTTTTTTTTATTTTTTATTTTTTATAAACATATTTTTATCCCCAGGGGTACAGGTCTATGAATTGCCAGGTTTACACACTTCACAGAACTCACCAAAGCACATACCCTCCCCAATGTCCGTAACCCCACCCCCCCTTCTCCCAACCCCCCGCCCCCCAGCAACCCTCAGTTTGTTTTGTGGGATTAAAAGTCATTTATGGTTTGTCTCCCTCCCAATCCCATCTTGTTTCATTGATTTTTCTCCTACCCACTTAAGCCCTCATGTTGCTTCACCACTTCCTCATATCAGGGAAATCATATGATAGTTGTCTTTCTCTGCTTGACTTATTTCGCTAAGCATGATATGCTCTAGTTCCATCCATGTTGTCGCAAATGGCAAGATTTCATTTCTGTTGATGGCTACATAACATTCCATTGTGTATATATACCACATCTTCTTGATCCATTCATCTGTTGATGGACATCTAGGTTCTTTCCATAGTTTGGCTATTGTGGACATTGCTGCTATAAACATTCGGGTACACGTGCCCCTTCAGACCACTACATTTGTATCTTTAGGGTAAATACCCAGTAGTGCAATTGCTAGGTCATAGGGAAGTTCTATTTTCAACATTTTGAGAAACCTCCATGCTGTTTTCCAGAGTGGCTGCACCAGCTTGCATTCCCACCAACAGGGGAGGAGGGTTCCCCTTTCTCCACATCCTCGCCAGCATCTGTCATTTCCTGACTTGTTAATTTTAGCCATTATGACTGGTGTGAAGAGATATCTCATTGTGGTTTTGATTTGTATTTCCCTGATGCCGAATGATACGGAGCACTTTTTCATGTGTCTGTGGACCATCTGGATGTCTTCTTTGCAGAAATGTCTGTTCATGTCCTCTACCCATTTCTTGATTGGATTATTTGTTCTTTGGGTGTTGAGTTTGCTAAGTTCTTTGTAGAATTTGGACACTAGCCCTTTATCTGATATATCGTTTGCAAATACATTCTCCCATTGTGTCAGTTGTATTTTGGTTTTGTTAACTGTTTCCTTTGCTGTGCAAAAGATTTGATCTTGGTAAAATCCCAATAGTTCATTTTTGCCCTTGCTTCCCTTGCCTTTGGCTATGTTCCTAGGAAGATGTTGCTGCGGCTGAGATCGAAGAGGTTGCTGCCTGTGTTCTCCGCAAGGATTTTGATGGAGTCCTTTCTCACATTGAGGTCCTTCATCCATTTTGAGTCTATTATCGTGTGTGGTGTAAGGAAATGGTACAATTTGATATTTCTACATGGGGCTGTCCAATTTTCTCAACACCATTTATTGAAGAGGCTGTCTTTTTTCCATTGGACATTCTTTCCTGCTTTGTCGAAGATTAGTTGACCATAGAGTTGAGGCTCTATTTCTGGGCTTTTTATTCTGTTCCACTGATCTATGTGTCTGTTTTTGTGCCAGTACCATGCTGTCTTGATGATGACAGCTTTGTAATAGAGCTTGAAATCCGGAATTGTGATGCCACCAACTTTGGCTTTCTTTTTCAATATCCCTTTGGCTATTCGGTCTTTTCTGGTTCCATATAAATTTTAAAATAATTTGTTCCATTTCTTTGAAAAAGATGGATGGTACTCTGATAGGAATTGCATTAAATGTGTAGATTGCTTTAGGTAGCATAGACATTTTCACAATATTTATTCTTCGAATCCAGGAGCATGGAACATTTTTTCCATTTCTTTGTGTTTTCCTCAATTTCTTTCATGAGTACTTTATAGTTTTCTGAGTATAGATTCTGTGCCTCTTTGGTTAGGTTTATTCCTAGGTATCTTATGGTTTGGAGTGCAGTTGTAAATGGAATTGACTCCTTAATTTCTCTTTCTTCTGTCTTGTTGTTGGTGTAGAGAAATGCAACTGATGTCTGTGCATTGATTTTATATCCTGACACTTTACTGAATTCCTGTACAAGTTCTAGCAGTTTTGGAGTGGAGTCTTTTGGGTTTTCCACATATAGTATCATATCATCTGTGAAGAGTTATAGTTTGCCGATTTGGATGCCTTTAATTTCTTTTGTTGTCTGATTGCTGAGGCTAGGACTTCTAGTACTATGTTGAATAGCAGTGGTGATAATGGACATCCCTGCCGTGTTCCTGACCTTAGCGGAAAAGCTTTCAGTTTCTCTCCATTGAGAATGATATTTGTGATGGGTTTTTCATAAATGGCTTTGATAATATTGAGGTATGTGTCTTCTATCCCTACACTTTGAAGAGTTTTGATCAGGAAGGGATGCTGTACTTTGTCAAATGCTTTTTCAGCATCTATTGAGAGTATCATATTGTTCTTGTTCTTTCTTTTATTGATGTGTTGTATCACATTGACTGATTTGCAGATGTTGAACCAACCTTGCAGCCCTGGAATAAATCCCACTTGGTCGTGGTGAATAATCCTTTTAATGTACCGTTGAATCCTATTGGCTAGTATTTTGGTGAGAATTTTCGCATCTGTGTTCATCAACGATATTGGTCTATAGCTCTCTTTTTTGATGGGATCCTTGTCTGGTTTTGGGATCAAGGTGATGCTGGCCTCATAAAATGAGTTTGGAAGTTGTCCTTCCATTTCTATTTTTTGGTACAGTTCAGGAAAATAGGAATTAGTTCTTCTTTAAATGTTTGGTAGAATTCCCCTAGGAAGCCCTCTGGCTCTGGGCTTTTGTTTGTTTGGAGATTTATAATGACTGTTTCAATCTCCTTACTGGTTATAGGTCTGTTCAGGCTTTCTATTTCTTCCTGGTTCAGTGTGATAGTTTATATGTTTCTAGGAATGCATCCATTTCTTCCAGATTGTCAAATTTGTTGGCGTAGAGTTGCTCATAGTATGTTCTTATAATATTTTGTATTTCTTTGTTGTTAGATGTGAACTCTCCTCTTTCATTCATGCTTTTATTTATTTGTGTCCTCTCTGTTTTCTTTTTGATAAGTCTGGCCAGGGGTTTATCAATTTTATTAATTCTTTCAAAGAATCAGCTCCTAGTTTTGTTGATTTGTTTTATTGTTTTTTTGGTTTCTATTTCATTGATTTCTGCTCTGATCTTTATGATTTCTCTTCTGCTGGGCTTAGGGTTTCTTTCTTTTTCTGTCTCTAGCTCCTTTAGGCATAGGGTTAGGTTGTGTACGTGAGACCTTTCTTGTTTCTTGAGAAAGGCTTGTACCACTATATACTCAGGACTGCCTTTGTTGTGTCCCACAGATTTTGAACCGTTGTATTTTCATTATCATTTGTTTCCATGACTTTTTTCAATTCTTCTTTATTTATTTTTTTAAAAGATTTTATTTATTTACTTGACAGAGAGAGATCACAAGTAGGCAGAGAGGCAGGCAGAGAGAGAGAGAGGAGGAAGCAGGCTCCCTGCTGAGCAGAGAGCCCGATGCGGGACTCGATCCCAGGACCCTGAGATCATGACCTGAGCCGAAGGCAGCGGCTTAACCCACTGAGCCACCCAGGCGCCCTCAATTCTTCTTTAATTTCCTGGTTGACCCATTCATTCTTTAGAAGGATGCTGTTTAGTCTCCATGTATTTGGGTTCTTTCCAAACTTCCTTTTGTGGTTGAGTTCTAGCTTTAGACCATTGTGGTCTGAAAATATGCAGGGAATGATCCCAATCTTTTGATAACAGTTGAGTCCTGATTTAGGACCAAGGATGTGATCTATTCTGGAGAATGTTCCATGTGCACTAGAGAAGAATGTGTATTCTGTTGCTTTGGGATGAAATGTTCTGAATATATCTGTGATGTCCATCTGGTCCAGTGTGTCGTTTAAGGCCTTTATTTCCTTGCTGATCTTTTGCTTGGATGATCTTTCCATTTCAGTGAGGGGAATGTTAAAGTCCCCTACTATTATTGTATTATTGTCAATGTGTTTCTTTGATTTTGTTATTAATTGGTTTATATAGTTGGCTGTTCCCACGTTGGGAGCATAGATATTTAAAATTGTTAGATCTTCTTGTTGGACAGACCCTTTGAGTATGATATAGTGTCCTTTCTCATCTCGTATTATAGTCTTTGGCTTACAATCTAATTGATCTGATATAAGGTTTGCCACTCCTGCTTTCTTCTGATGTCCATTAGCATGGTAAATTCTTTTCCACCCCCTCACGTTAAATCTGGAGGTGTCATCGGGCTTAAAATGAGTTTCTTGTAGGCAACATATAGATGGGTTTTGTTTTTTTATCCATTCTGATACCCTGTGTCTTTTGACAGGGGCATTTAGCCCATTAATATTCAGGGTAACTATTGAGAGATATGAATTTAGTGCCATTGTATTGCCTGTAAGGTGACTGTTACTGTATATGGTCTCTGTTCCTTTCTGATCTACCACTTGTAGGCTCTCTCTTTGCTTAGAGGACCCCTTTCAATATATACTGTAGAGCTGGTTTGGTGTTTGTAAATTCTTTCAGTTGTTGTTTGTCCTGGAAGCTTTTAATCTCTCCTTCTATTTTCAATGATTGCCGAGCTGGATATAGTATTCTTGGCTGCATGTTTTTCTCGTTTAGTGCTCTGAAAATATCATGCCAGCTCTTTCTGGCCTGCCAGGTCTCTGTGGATAAGTCAGCTGCCAATCTAATATTTTTACCATTATATGTTACAGACTCTTTCCCGGGCTGCTTTCAGGATTTTCTCTTTGTCACTAAGACTTGTAAATTTTACTATTAGGTGACGGGGTGTGGGCCTATTCTTATTGATTTTGAGGGGCATTCTCTGAACCTCCTGAATTTTGATGCTCGTTCCTTTTGCCATATTGGGGAAATTCTCCCCCAAAACTCTCTCAAGTATACCTTCTGCTCCCCTCTCTCTTCTTCTTCTGGAATCCCAATTATTCTAATGTTGTTTCGTCTTATGGTGTCACTTATCTCTCCAATTTTCTCCTCGTGATCCAGTAGCTGTTTGTCCCTCTTTTGCTCAGTTTCTTTATTCTCTGTCATTTGGTCTTCTGTATCACTAATTCTTTCTTCTGCCTCATTTATCCTAGCAGTGAGAGCCTCCATTTTTTATTGTACCTCATTAATAGCTTTTTTGATTTCAACTTGGTTAGATTTTAGTTCTTTTATTTCTCCAGAAAGGGCTTTTATATCTTCCGAGAGGGTTTCTCTAATATCTTCCATGCCTGTTTTGAGCCCGGCTAGAACCTTGAGAATTGGCATTCTGAACTCTAGATCTGACATATTACCAATGTCTGTATTGATTAGTTCCCTAGCCTTCGGTACTGCCTCTTGTTCTTTTTTTTTTTTTTTGGTGAATTTTTCTGCCTTCTCATTTTATCCAGATAACAGTATATGAAGGAGCAAGTAAAATACTAAAAGGGTGGCAACAATCCCAGGAAATTATGCTTTAACCAAATCAGAAGAGATCCCAAATCATGAGGGGGGAGAAAGGGGATAAAAAGAGGTTCAAAAAGAAAGAAAGAAAAAAAAAAAGAATTTAAAAAAAGAAAATGTGTAAAGAAAAATATGAAAAAGAAAAATATATATATTAGATAAACTAGTTAAAAAACATTAAAAAAGAAAAGGGTAAAAGTTAAAAAAAATTTTAGCAGAAGAAGAGAAAAAAAAATGAAAAAGAAAAAAATTAAATTAATTGCAAGACTAAAAAAAATCACAGGGAGAAAGCCATGAGTTCCATGCTTTGCTTTCTCCTCCTCTGGAATTCTGTTGCTCTCCTTGGTATTGAAACCACACTCCTTGGTAGTTGAACTTGGTCTTGACTGGATTTCTTGTTGATCTTCTGGGGGAGGGGCCTGGTATAGTGATTCTCAAGTGTCTTTGCCCCAGGCAGAATTGCACCGCCCTTAGCAGGGGCCAGGGTGAGTAATCCGCTCGGGTTTGCTTTCAGGAGCTTTTGTTCCCTGAGTGCTTTCCGTAGAGTTCCGGAGGACGGGAATACAAATGGTGGCCTCCTGGTCTCAGGCCCAGAGGAGCAGAGTCGGGGCCCCACTCCTCAGTGCGCCTTCAGAGAATAGCACCCAGTTACTCCTGTCTGCCTGACCTCTGGCCACGTTCCGAGCTCACCGAGCCTACGACCGGTTCAAGGTAACCCGGAGCTGTGATCTTACTGTCGGCTCTGTTTCTGTAGCCGGTTTTCCCATTCCAATACCCGCAAGCTCTGCGACACTCAGACATCCCCGATCCTTCTGTGACCCTGCGGGACCTGAGGCCACGCTGACCCCACATGGGCTTCGCCCCAGTTTAGCCTCTGGAGTGATGTCCCTCAGTGGAACAGACTTTTAAAAGTCCTGATTTTGTGCGCCATTGCTCCGTCGCTTGCCGGGAGCCGGCCCCTCCCCCCGGAGTCTATCTTCCTGTCACTTTGGATTCACTTCTCCGCCGGTCCTACCTTTAAGAAAGTGGTTGTTTTTCTGTTTTCAGAATTGCTGTTCTTCTTCTCTTCTATCTGCCGATGGATTTTCAGGTGTTTGCAATCTTTAGATAAGCTATCTAGCTGATCTCCTGCTAGCTGATGTAGTCTCAGTCTGCTACTTCTCCACCATCTTGACTCCTCCCAAGGCAGACAATTTTTATATGTTGAAGACAAAGATGCAATAAATTTGGTGGAATTGACACGATTAAAAAAACAGATGTTTGAGAGTCTTAATTTGTAAGGAATTCTAAGCAGAATTTAGGTTGAGGTAGTAGATTAGAAAAAAATAATGTTGTTTTTACAGCTTTCTCAGCTTTCAAGTTCCTATCTCTGGCGATAAGGATGTCTTTTTACTTCTTAATATAAAGAGCGTATTTTTCATATGGGAGATTTATTTCCTGCTTTCAGGGGGACAGAAGAGAATCTCAATGTCCTTGAAACAGCTGTTTCTCCAGTAACTTTTATTTAAAATAATTAATATGCTAAAGTGGCACATTTTAGGGTGGCCTGCCCTTGGCCACTAAAATACTTCTTAAATGTTATTTTTTTTTAAAGTTGTTTTCAATGTATTGTGGGATGTGTGAGTGCATGCGCATACAAGTGAATAGAAATGCAATGAGGGCAGACAGTGTGAGAATGTTTGAGATCTGATTATGGTATTGTTTGTGATTTTCTAGAAAGATATGTAGAATATTTATGGTTTATCCATAATTTTATGTTCTGTATTTCTTGTTTTTCTGTTGGAAGGATTATTTCATATATGTATGTTTTGAGAGTTTTCTTTTAAATCTATTATAAGATACTGGTTGACATATATTTTTAAATTGACAAAAAAAAGGAAAACTAAGAAAATTGAAATAATATTTAGGAAATTTTGGGCTTCCCATTTCATGATAGTTACGGTAAGTAAATAAACTTGAAAAGTTTACTTTTGTTTATTTGTAAAATGTTGGTTAGGCCCTAATTTGTTTATATTCATTATTTGTTGATATCATTATTGAAAATGTTTTAAAAAACTGAATAGAAGTGAACATCAGTGTTTACTGGCTGTGTGATTTGAGCAATAATAACAGTCAATATCATATTTTACAGATTTACAGCAGGCCAGGAATGTCTGAATTACACATATTAGCTCATTCACTCCCACAAGTTTGGTTTTTGAGTAACTGTGATTTCATAAAAGAAGAAATCGAACTATGGAAATGTGAAATAATTTGACCACAGTCACAGAGTAGAGGATGGTGACAGGCTTCACACCTTGGAAAGCCAGCCATAGTTTATGCTCTTAAACAAACAATACTGTCTCTCATGTCCGAAGCTTGCCCATCTTTCTAAACCTCAATTTCCCAGTGATAACCAACTCAGAGGATTTTTATGAGACACTAAGATTTTGCATATAAGATTTTGCACAAAATATTTTGTCTTTATTGTCTAGCACATGGGAGATGCTCATCAAATAGCAACCATCTGCTTTCCTGTCAATATCATTAATAAGCAATAGTGCTTACGTTAAAGTAGGCCAAGCATTATACTCAACTGCTGAGGGAGGGCAGATCCTTGCTTTTTTTGTCTAGGAGTCTCATTTTTAAAAAAGGTAAAAATCTGACTTATTTTTTTTTGTCCTTAATTTATCATCTCTTATTTATGTGGATTTTGTGCACAGCCAATCATTAGTCATTTTATACCACAGAAGTAAAATCTTTTGAACTGATCAAAGTAAGTAGTTATATTTCCCCACCTACCCATATAATCCATACTATATTATCCAGTTTATCCTCACCAATAACCTCCAAACTGGCCTCTGTTTATCTGGCCTATCCCCATATAGTATTCTCTATCTAGCAACCAGAATTTTCATTTAAAACAAAACTTGAATCATGCCAGTTTACTTTTTGAGCTTTTCCAATGACTCCCTCTTTTATTTAGAATAAAAAATTAAAACTTCGAACCATGACCTTGAGATCCTATATAAGCTGCTGCTGCCTTCTTTTTTCTCTTCATCTCATTACTCATCTCATCTTATTAGCCCTACTCATGAAGGCCCATCTTGTCCATTCTGCTTTGTAGAATGTGTACATAGTAGACTCATCCCTGTCTCAGGGCAATCTACTTCTTATTTCCTAGTTTCAAACACTGTTTTTCCAGAGCATAGCTCTATTGTCTCCTTCTAAATATCTAGGTCTTGGGTCAAATATTACCTTCTCATAGGCATTTCTGACTTTCCATTAATAGTATCCCCATCCTAAATATCCTTCTCACATCACTTTATCTTATGTTCTTATCACACTCTGATATGATCTTGCTTGTTTTTTACTCTTTATTATTTGTCTCTTTCCCTAGAAGACAATCTCTGTGAGGCAGGGACCTTGGTTGTCTTATTCAGCCACCCCAGAACTTAATATGGTGCTCTGTACATTATAGAAACTAATAAATACTTACAGAGGAATTTGTTGGAACAACATATGTGCCCAAATCCTCTGCCACTCTTTCATTTTTTATGTCCCCATAACTCAACCTCCCAAATGTGAGAAACAATGGTAATAGTTCAAACTAATTTTTTAAGCATATTTTGAGGATTAGAGGAAAAAGCATCATATACTACTCTGGCTTTCTTTGAAGAAAGGTATTGTAATAAAGGAAGTAATAGTATTAAGACTAATTTTGTATTATTCACATAAAAATCTGAGGCTTCTCTCTTACATGATTAAAATAGCATAAGATTGAATCAAAAATCATAAGAAGAAGTAAGATCAATTCCCTTTGTTTATTTAATTTACGAAAATGAACTAAATGGTGTTGGATTTCCAAGATAGCTTATTTTGTGCTCCTTTAAAATTGGATTCTCTGGTCAACCCAGTTTGCAGGTCTGTCACTAAATTAAAAGTAGCAGCCATGAGATGTGAGCTTCCTCATCTCTACGTCATTTACCCAGTGAAGCATCTGCAAAGCCTCTGTGGGTGGTTTAAATGCTAATACTCAGAAAAGCAGTCTTGGAAGCAAACACCCAGCTGTATTTAAGGCCTGCATTTTCCTGGCGAATGTGTCTCTAGGGGTGTACCTTTCCGGTGCCCAGACTTTTAAGCACCATCCATATTAAGCACAAATCAGAACACTTTTCACAAACCACTTAATGCTGTTTAAAACCCACAAGTAAATCATTTTAACTAAACCCTTTGATATAGCTTTGCTCTCCAAACTGTCCCTGTCTGGCTTTAAACACTATTATAAAATTGTTTTAAAAATTTAGAGGGTGGCATACCACATTAGTGCTGTTACATCTATATAAATCATGTGCGTGCAGTAGGACTGTGTTCCCCCATACTGAGATCAGCACTTAAAATTTTATGTGGTTGTCCTCTGTGTGTATATGTGTGTTCTGGGAGGAGGGGACAGAGGGGGGCCAGTATGTACACGTGCACCTGTGCATCACATTTTAATGCAGTGATTTCCAAATTCCTTTCTCTCAAAGTTGGTTAGGAGCCTTGATGTTTAAAATGAAATTAAAACAAAACGTACTCCTTAACATGTAGGTTATAAATGGAATTTTTTCTATCTTTCTTTGGACCCCCACTCACCCTGGTTTCTTCCACCATGCAGAGTTCTTGAGGTACACAGTTATGTTTGAAGAAAAAAAGATAATTCCTATCTTCCTGCCTCATTGCATTTATAATACATACATTTATAATGTATATGGGACTCTTCAGCTTTGATATACAGTATCTACCTCCTTCTCACCCAATGACCATCATTGTATGGAGTCCCTGATCAGCCTTACATATTTTGCAGCACTACAGAGTTTACCCAAAGCCCGTGGTGATTCATAGGGAAACAGAAATGCCTCTTTCCCTCCCCTAGTTTAGACCTCACAGACCTAGTCTAGCTACTGGCTGCCCTATCTTCCCTGAAGTACACTCCAGGCTACAGCTTATATTTGTTGATTACTTGAGAAAGATGCAAGTTTTTAATGCCTTCCTTTCTTAGTTGATGCATTTAGTGAAAGTAAAAATAATAAAAGACATGTCTGTTTTTTCTAATTTTTCTACAGAATGTGCTACTACAATTTGAGTTTGAAACAATCATGGTCTCATGTTCATTACTTGACAATTTCCCCAAAGTGGTCATTATTCATGGATCTTATTAGGCTAATAGAAAAACAGTACCTTCTCTAGAAATTCTCATGCAGCAGAACAGAGATGGGTCCCTGTGATCTAAAATTTTTATTAGTACACAGATGATTTTCAAGAGCAGGCAGGTTTAAGAAACCGTGATTCAGGAATAGCATTTCCCCTCAAACAGGGTGAACTGGAACATCTCCTACTATGTATCAATTAACTCTAGTTCTGAAATTTATTCATAATTTGTATCAAGTCATTTTGTTTACCATAAAACCAGACATTTCAGGCTTTCCCAATAATCGAGGCTAGTTGTATGGTTACACCTGGCAATAACAGAGGCAGGGATCTCTCAGGGAAAAAGAAAAGCAAAAACAAGAACAAAACAAGTTGAGTAGCCAGACCTCCTAGAGACTGAAATGGACAGTCATCCTAAATCAGACAGATCCAGAAACTATCAGCTTTGGTCCATAGCTCTCACTTTAATACGCTCCACCTTTGACTAGAAAGTCTCCTTTCTCCATTTGCACATCTCATTGTATAACTCTTCCTGATCCCAGCTGGATCACACTCCACTCTGAATCACATTGACCGTAATCCAATCTATCTGCCCCTCCCACAACTGCTGTATAAATAATTTTGTAACCTAAAGGGGCATTTTCAAATATTTGTTAGTTTTTCCACCATCTTTGATTTTTGAAGAGTCAATCTATTTCTAAACACTTTAAAACTCAAATTTAAGTTTTATGAAATGTTTAAATCATAAAGTTATTCTTCTAATCACTGGAATAAAGACCTCTGGTGTGCTGGGAAGAGGCAATGGTGATGTGGTGTCCCAGGTTCTAACACATTTGTCTTCTAAGTGGTATCCCTCACCTCTAGCTTCTCTATGGCCCACACCAAAGAAAGAGAGACAGAGAGAGAGAAGGAGAGAGAGAGAGAAGTAGAAGAAAGGAAAGAAGGAAGAGAAGGAGAGAAGACGAAAGGAAAAAAGGGCAAGGAAAAATATCATTTGACTTCATGTTTGTTTGAAAGCATACTTTTTATGAGAATTTATTGCTCACTCTGCATATATAGAAACATTAGTATAAGTCAAGACTTACATTTGGAAACCAATATTTTTTTAAATCCCTTTTCACAAATATTTTTGAAAATTACTTAAGGTAAGCAAATAAAAAACAGTTTCACTTCAATGATCTGACTATTTTAGCAATATTGTATTATAGCATGATTTCTCCAGTTTGCTTATTAGATGAGGGTATTCCATGAAGAACCACTAAACCAAGAAAGTATAAACTAAAAAAGAAGATTCCAATATAGAGAATGAATATATACTACCAAATGTTTCTTTCTGAAATTACTAAGTGCCTTAATTTACACTGAGTCTCCAACAAAAACCTAGTAAACCTAGAAAGTGTTTTGGGGTGCAAGAGTATAGAAATCTTGCTATAATTGTTCTTTGTTTATTAAGAATTAATAATGTGTTCGGAACCACATAGTGCGTGCCTGCATTTAGTTCCTGCTGTCTAGAATTGCGTGACTAAAGATGACATCATGAACATCACAGTTGATGTTTATGCTACATGTACAAATACATCTGTGATGTGCATGGGTTCATTCTGGGTAGTTAATTTCAAATTTGTCCTTTTTAAAAAAATAATCTTAACTAAGAGGTTCTATTTGAAAATTATAGGGCAAGATGATGTTTGAAGTGGTTTTACAAGCATGATGGTACTTTTTCAGCACACATATACCCAGTTAATAATTTAGTTTAAAATTTAGGTTCAGGGCGCCTGGGTGGCTCAGTGGGTTAAGCCGCTGCCTTCGGCTCAGGTCATGATCTCAGGGTCCTGGGATCGAGTCCCGCATCGGGCTCTCTGCTCGGCAGGGAGCCTGCTTCCCTCTCTCTCTCTCTCTGCCTGCCTCTCCATCTACTTGTGATTTCTCTCTGTCAAATAAATAAATAAAATCTAAAAAAAAAAAAAAAATAAAAAAATAAAAAAAAATAAAATTTAGGTTCAAAACAGGCCATTGAAACATTTCATCAGATATTTGTTTTATTTATTTATTTATTTTTAGCAAGGAGCTATTGTCAACATCTTTATTTCCATTCATAATAATTATTTTTAAGTTCTGTCAAAAGGGTTTTGCTCCCCATTCAGTAGGAAGCAGAATACGTAATAGAGGTTAAGAGTAGCAGAAATGAGTTCCAACAGGCCTGGGATTAATTGATCAGCAGCTGGCTTCATGGGCATTCCACTTGTGCAATTGCCTAGAACAACATGCTTAGGAAGGTTCTGTGCTTGCCTTAAGCATTTTGCTGTCACCAAATTGAAATTTATAATAATATTTTGAAAGACCCATGTTTTTATTTTGTACTACACTTCACAAATTATGTAGCCAATACAGTTATTAGGCTATGTGCTTGCTGTGTGGTCCCACACAAGTTATCAAATTTTCTACATGTATAAAGAAAAGTTAATTATATATATTTCATAGTTTTTGTAAGAATTAAAAGAGATGATGCTTTCATTATATTTAATAAAGCACATGGCTATATTCAATACCCTTTATTCACACATTGACTGATACACAACTACGTTCTAGGATGATCTTTTTCACTTGTAGTTTTTGCCATGGCCTAATATGTAGACATCTCCCACACATCATCCCTGAGATATTATCTCCCTCCAAACCTGGAGCTCTGTCACTCTTGCCACCATTCTTCTTTTATCCACAGACTTAGAATAATAGTCTTTTTTGACTGGTTGCTCTTCTAGGCCTTATTGGTCCCCAAAACCTATAAAACCTGACCACAACATCATTCTTGAACTATCTAAGACTATTAGCTTTAATCTAGTTTCCAAGTTTACCTATATTAAAATGTAAGGTACATAGCTTATCAAGAATTTTAATTAAAAAGATCTACCTAGAACATCATTTTCTATCATATATTACTCTGCTCTAAAACCTCTGCTAACCTCCCAGGGCAGCAATTCCTTACCACTTGCCATGTAACCAAACCAAACCACATGGTTAGAGAAAAGAGGAATCACATCTAAGTTCCCTGCATATTTGGATGCAATTGATAAGAAAAGCTTCTTCAACCTGCTAAAGTAAACACAGTGGTGAGGGAAGAACAGAATGTCCAGAATGCTGTTTCCCCACTACCCAAGCTCCCCAGAAACCCAGGTCTTCCCAAGACTTTGCTCATCCCCTCATTCGTTTTTCAATACCATGCTGCATTCTTTAAGGAAATGGGGGTCAAAACCTTTAATTGGAAAAAAAAAATACTTGGTAGATTGTTTTCCCTTCACCTTTGACATATTATAGAAATTCACTTTTTCCTAAGTCACTATATAAGGAAATACCTGTATAATTCTAATTCAGTCCCTACCATAATACTGAAGAAGCAGATGTTTTTCAAGTGGAAGGAATCTTAGATATCATTCAATCCAACTTCCTCATTTTACAGGTAATAAAAATAAGGTTCAGAGAAGTAAAATGGTTTTCCCAAATTCATGGTTCTGTATCTCCTATATTTCATCCAAGTGCCTTTCTCAGAATCCCATAGTACCCTTATATAATGAGAATTAGGTTTATTTTCCATGAGAATAAGGAAGGTCAGAGTTAAAAGGAAGAGGTTTTCTGGATGCAGAATGTCATTATGCCTATGCAGAGGAATGTTAGTAAAAATGGAAAAAAAAAAAAAAAGAACACAGTATAAAAGAAATTATTCCTGGCAATTGACTGAGAGGAGAAGAAATCATAAAATGTTTGAATGACAGGCAAATGAATAATATGATAAGATAAATCAAATTTTGGTACTACAGAGATCAAAAGGAAGAGTGTAGGGAATGAAAGATGTCTAGATTTAACATACATTTGGAAATTATTTAGAAATTTTGAGATAAAATCTTCTTTAAAATAATAAATGTAGTGTTACTTAAATTTTTAGGAACTGATAGATTCATGCATTGTTATGAGATGTTATTAAAATAGCTATTCATTTTTCATGTAATGATACAGAATTCTATATTGGAGACAAAATTACACTCGCAGTTATACTCATGTATTTTCCTTCAATAGCAGGTCAATTTAAATTGTAAGTGTCTATCAAAGGACACAGAAGAGTACTGAAAAAGAAATTTAATTGGGGAGCATTAAGAAAAATAGTTCATTTATCCCATTGTCACAATTACCAACATTCTGTAAGATGAGCTAGCTGATAGGTTAGTTCTATGAGCTAAAAGTCATCTTCTGTAAGTGGGCTGCGTATTTTTTTCAGGTCCATTTCCATTAATATTTATTTAAATATAGTCAGACTACTGCAGGATTTTAAAGCTTGTGTCCAATTACCCAGGGAAATCTCAGCATGAATTACGGCTATTATAAGCAAAGAGATTATGTGTCATCAGACTATGAAGTGAATACGATATTATTCATTTTTTATTATATTCAACAATGACATCAGGCTTAGTGATTACTTGTTTTATATAGGTATAAATTTCTATCATTACCCCTGACTTGCATTATACTTAAAAAACATAGTAACATTAGGATCCCAATGATATGATATTTTCAGTAAGGGAGGCATCTTCTAATTAGGATTCCCATATCCTCATGGATGGAACTAGAGCGTATCATGCTCCTCGACTGTTTTGTATTGTGTTGTGTTTGTTTCTTTGTGTTTTAGATTTATGCTATAAAATAAGAAAAATGTGTCCCAATCCTTGTCCCAACAGTTTTCCTTGCTGGAATACCATCCATTAGTATCTGAAAATTTTATTAGTGGACCTGGCACCCCCTTTACCTTGAATTAAGAAATTCTCTTTCAGACCTGTCTATCATTGTGTAACAAATTATCCCTAATGCAGTCGTATTTAACTGGGGTCCATCATTTTTCTGCAATCAGCTGTATGTTGGTTCAGAAAGTTTCTTGATCTTTGTTTTTTATACATCTCTCATCACATCTGTCTTATCTGTTCATCCCAAGTGGGCTAACTTATATTTGGCCCACATATTCTGTCATTTTCTAGCAGATTAGCCAAACTTGTCACTTGGTAATAGGCAGTATTCCAAGAGAATGAATAGAAATCTTGCAGGTTTCTTAAAATCTAGCTTCAGAAGAAGCTCAGCATCACTTCTGCTGCTTTCTATTGGTCAAAGCAAATCATAGAACTAGCCCAGATTCAGAACTGGAAATAGTAAGTAGGAGGAAGTGCAGTCATATTGCAAAAGGGGATGGATAGAAAGAGGGAAATATTTCCAGTGAGTTTTGTAAATAATTTATCATAAACCTAGAATAGTTTCTACGGAAAATTTATTTTCATTACTTTGATTATAGCTAAAACAAGCAAATAAATAAAAATAGGGAAGCCTAGAGAGGTCAAGTGACTATGACAACTTGATGGCAGAGTTTAGGTGGCCAACTATCCTATTTTGTCCAGGACTAGCCAGCTATAGGACTGAAAATCCACCCCCAGCCCCACCAAAAAAGAACTGAAAATCTCACACGTATCCCAGACAAAATGGGATGATTGGATACCCTAGAGAAGGACTAGGATTTCCAGACTCCTAGTTGGTATTCTGAAAAGAATTTATACCAACTAAAATTGGCCTTAATAATGATCAATGTAACTATTAGCTGCTAGTATAAGATCAGCCTACCCTCCTACCTGCCTCCTGGTATACTTGCTCATATTTAATTAGTTTGTTTTATCGATTCATGTCCTGCCTTGTTCCAAAAGAGTTTAAAGCATCTTACAAAGCAGTACACATCACAACCTGATAACTACACAAACCTACATTACCATTCTTTAAATATTCCCTTTATTCTAATGTTTCTGAATGTTTATTCTTTCTGGTTTGTACTTACTCTACCTCTCTGTCTAGAATGGCCTCCACTTTGTTCTCTGTGCTAAAATCATTAAACTTACAGTTCCCAATTGCCTTCTCTGTGGTATCTCCCCACCTGCAGAAGTAACCACTACCTCCTCTCCATTCCCAAGATACTTGGCCCATATTTTGTTCCCAGTACTTATCACACTGTTTCTAATGCATTAACTGATTATTTTACTCTATTATGTTTTTCACCTTTTATCTCTTTTATTTAACATAATCCTCCACATCCATTAGGCATTCAATAATGTCTTTTGTTGTCTCTTTTTGTTGAGTAAATGAATGAACAATTTATTGGGGCCTACTGCAATATGAGAATTTTCTCTTCTGTCACTTAAAAGGCCTTGTTTGGGTTTTTTGTTTTTGTTTTTGTTTTTAAGCTCCAGCTATCTATTTTATACATTTTTTATCTTTTTATCTCAGTATAATTCCTGCCTCAAGCAACACAACTTCCCCTTCTAATTTGCTTATTTTTAATTGGTTAGGAAACTAGGAAACTAATTACATTAATAGTGTTTTTAATCCAGTCCAATGCAAAGTCTGCATGGGGATCTAAAGTGCTTTTGTTTGAGGTCTTGAGTTTTTGTGTTTGCACTTGGCAATACCAGTTCTGGCTAACAGTCTCCATGGTGTCCATACTGAGCATATAATAGGACTCTTTTTGGAACTCATCACTCTGGAAATCTTTCTTTGACCAAGTCCCTCACAATTTTGTTAATACTCTGCGTACTTCTACCATAACCCTATCTTTTTATGTTATCAGCAAATGTTTAATTATACATCTTGTCCTTTACTATTCTATAAATTCTTTGAGGCCATAATCTGTAGAGTATTTGCTTTTGCCATACCTAGTTTATGGTGAATACCTAAACATTCTTTGTTCATTTCATGAACTAGTTAATCAAATTAATGAGTTAAGCCAAATATAGTTTCTCAGGAAAACATTATATAAAGAAAAATAATATTTCAGACCTTCTCTTGGCTTCTGGAATAACTTTTGTGTATTTAGAACAGCCTGTGTCTTTTCCAGAACTTGGCAGGATTGTGTAATTACAGGACTTGGCAGGTGAGAAGAGGAAAAGTCCAACTATTGGTTTGCTAATCTCTCTAATTTGCTTTACCTAAATTTGCAACTTACATTTAGAGAAATTCCCTAGAGGAAGAGAATCTAAATAATGAGTAAACTGGATTTCCCACTTTGCTTATATCAACACTGACAAGACATCTATAAAAAGATGTCATGTAAGATGTGAGACTTCAGTCATTCCTGGTAAAAGAAGTATGACCTGGCTTAGCAGAGGAAGAGGAGAACACCTTCAAGATAAGGGAAATAAAATAATCTAATGCATGAAATGGAATAACATAGGGTGCTCCTGTAACAGTGTGGACCTGTACATGAGTAGACTATAGGATAAAGGCAGGTAGGTTTGAATAGACCCGATTAAACAAAGCTGAGAAATTTAAGTCTGTCATCTTAATATATATGGGTATAAGAGGAGCATGTAAAATATCATATGTAAATATTAATATTAATAGAAAACACCAATGACAGAGAAACAGCTTGGGATCTTTCACTGTTAAACATTGTTAAATATTCTTTGTGGCAATGAGAATGAGAAGGAAGACACATGCCCAAGATGGCATATAAGATTAAAGTGAATTATACTTCTGAAGTAAGGAAAAATCCATGTTTCTAGGCTTGTCTTTAACCACCAAGCCATATCATTTATGCCTCAAAGACTCAGAATTTCTTATGTTCACTGAATTTATTATATCCCTTTGGATTAAAATTGTCTTTGCTCATGTGGCTTCTTCTACTTGATCTTTACCCATATCTCCTGACCAATTCCTACTTATCCTTCAAGACTCAAATTCTCCTTGCTTTCTCCAAGCCCTTTCTCCTTAAAAAGGCCATTATTATCTCTCTCTCTCTTTCTCTCTCTCTCTCAATAATTAAGACAAAATACAATGACTGTTACTCACATACTGCCAGCTATATACTACTAACAATAATGAAAGTATGAGTAAATCAAATGGATGAATTCTCTTCTCTACAGAGAGAGCACAATTGGAAGCAGGTGATTTTGCAAAATTTGATGAATGATTTGGGATATGCTGGAGATAGGTTAGGAGCAAGAACTCTTATCTTAAAATATCTGGTCACCAAGTAGTGACTCAAAATAGAACTTCTGGTAAAAGGCACAAACTTGAAAATAGTTGACCCATACATGATGAAAACACATAGACTATAAAGCGTAGAGAAGAGTTTAGAGAAAAGCCTGCATTGGAGGGGGGGAAGAAGGGAAGATGAAGAAAACAAAACAAAACAAAACAGAGGGGTGCCTGGGTGTCTCAGTCAGTTAAGCATCTGCCTTTGGCTCAGGTCATGATGCCAGGGTCCTGGAATTGAGCCTCACATTGGGCTCCCTGCTGAGTCGCGAGCCTGCTTCTCCCTCTCCTTCTGCTTGCAGATCTCCCTGCTTGTGCTCTCTCTTTATCAAATAAAAAATAAAATTAAAAAAAAAAAGAAAAAAGACAAATGATGTGGAATAAGAGATGTGGGTAAAAGTCTTAAAAATGTAGTTTTCCAGATATTTAGAAAAAAAAAAAAGAATTTCAAGAAGAAAAGAGAAAACAATTATAAATGTAGTAAAGAGGTTAAAACTCAAGAAAGTAATAATTCAAAATTTATCAAGATTCAGATTGATAGGAAATCTTTAAAAGAACAATGTTAGTAAAAGACATTACTAAAATGTGTGTTGTTATTACATATTTTATTTATTTTAGGAAATAAAGGTTTACTCAGGAAAATAAAGATTTTTAATTACTGTTAATGATCCTTGGTCATGGTATATGATTTTTCTCCCTTCTGTATTACCAGCAATTTCAACATAATGTGATTAATTAAGAGACATGGACTATATCTAGGTGTGTGATTTTTGGACAAAACATAGAACAATAGACTCTTGAAGTCATTTTACTCTCACCTAATATTATGAATTCCCCCTACAACCTCCATGACAATTAATTTGCTTCACCTTTCTGGATAGCTGTTCTCTTACTTCTAAAAAAAAAAAAAAAAAGAAAAAGAAAAGAAAAGGAAAAAATAAAGTAAAAAAAAGTACACTTGGACTTCCAGCTCTAACTCCTCATTAAATAAATTAGAAGATGGAGGCATAAAATTCCATTGTATATATGGACCATATCTTCTTTATCCATTCATCTGTTGAAGGGCATCTGACTCTTTCCACAGCTTGACAATTGTGGCCATTGCTGCTATGAACATTAGGGTATTGATGGCCCTTCTTTTCACTACATTTGTATCTTATCATATGGTTTCACTTACTTGTGGAGCATAAGGAATAACACAGATGATATTGGGAGAAGGTGAGGAGAAAAGACTTGGGGGAAATCAGAGAGGGAAATGAACCATGGGAGACTATGGACTCTGAGAAACAAACTAAGGGTTTTGGAGATGGTAGGGGTGGGGGTTTGGGTGAGCCTGATGGTGAGTATTAAGGAGGGCATGTATTGCATGGAGCACTGGGTGTGATGCATAAGCAGTGAATCTTGAAACACTGAAAAAGTAAAGTTTTAAAAAAAAGAATTAGAAGATAAAGTCAGTGAGTCAAATGCCTTCAAATCGTAATTTTAACAAATACACTATATAATATTTTGATCTGTATTTTTTCAGCATAAAATATTTTTAAATGTTCATAAATGCTTAGAATCAATAAATAAAAAGTAATTAGCATGGATACATTCTTATCACCCTTCAGACTTTACTTCAACTTAACAGAAAGTTCTGTTAAAATATAGTAGTATTTTTATTGACACTTCAGTAGTTGCAGATGAGTCCTTGCCAGCTTTCCTCCTGATTCCAGCATTTTGCCTAATTCAGATTTCATGCATCAGTAAATTCTGAAAAATCCGTGTCTTGGAGCGCATCATGTACTAATTTTGTTCTGACAACTTTGTAATGGGAATTTGAATACTTACTACATTTTTCTTAAAACAAGAAAAAAAAAAAAGATTCCAAGTATTTACAGCTCTCTAACCTTGCCTCGACGAAGTGAAATTTGATGTATCTATTTCCTTTTACCTTGAAATCTCATTTTTTTAAAAGATTTTATTTATTTATCAGAGAGAGCACAGGCTGACAGAATGGCAGGCAGAGGCAGAGGGAGAAGCAGGCTCCCTGCCGAACAAGGAGCCCGATGTGGGACTGGATCCCAGGACGCTGGGATCATGACCTGAGCCGAAGGCAGCTGCTTAACCAACTGAGCCACCCAGGCGTCCCCTGAAATCTCATTTTGAATAAAACTATTCCACACTTGGCACTGAATGTTTCATCTGTGACCTGACTCACCTTTGGGAAGAGACACAATCCTGTAAATCCAACTTTATTCCAGTCAGTGAAGTATTGAAGGGTAGAGTCTGTTTTATTTAGTTACATTCTCCCCAGGAGAGATTTCAGATAATACAAGGAACCTGGAAGCTGTTATTAGATCACCATTTTCAGTTTTAGGGAAATTTCTACTAGAAAGGAAGCCATGAGGAGTCCTGGATTCATACTTAGCAACTTTCATAGGCAAATGAGGATTATCTCCAGCATACCTGCAAGAGGTTACAGAGATCTTCAACAAATAGTAGAGGAGTATAAAGATTGAAATTATGAAGTAAATGGAAACTTGAAACTTTACCAAATCACATAATTTATTTTATATTTCATTTTGTCAAGTAGAACTGGAAGTCATCAAATTATCTGCTTCTCAAATATTGCATTAAAACAAGACAAACAAAATTATGAGAGACTAGGTAGACAATGCCATGTTTTAAATGAATAGGTCTCAGGCATCATGATATAGTCAGATAAAGGAGCAGGAAGTTCCAGAACAAATAGTAACCTGCAATATCTTTTCCTGAGTACTCAGTAGAAACCAAGTGCTGTACTAGACACTTCACATTATCATCTAATTTAATCTTGACTTCACTGAGGAATATTAGAAATGGTTATACCTATTTTACAGATATGACATCTGGGATAAGGTTGTATAACTAGAACTAAGTGGTAAGACCACTTGGTGGCAAAACTCAAATTCAGTGCTAGGTTGCCTGAAAACGTGCACTTTTGAGAGCATTGTATAGTTTGTTTGAGTAGGAATTCATCAGACAGACAGAGAGGCTGCATTTCAGGCAAAAACTGAAACACAAGTTGCGAAGGCAAAGAAGCTTGAGGAACGCTGTGATCGGGCAAGTTTGGGGTAAGGAGATCTGAGGCTTGAGAAATGGACAGGGACCTAATCTGGTGGTATCCAAATGTCATGCGAAGGAGTTTCAACTTCATTTTGATGGCTAATGTAATACTTTTGGAAACATCTACCCTATATATGTGGAAGTTTATACAAATTAAAAAAGAAATCACCAAAGTTTGGAAGAAAAGAAAGCGAAGCTTATGAATAGGTAATTCAAAAGAAAAGAAATTAAAAATCATGAAGACACATAAAAACAATTTTCATTCTTACTAGTATTCAAGAAAAGTAAGTATCAATTTAAATCTATCAAATTAGCAAAGAGTTTTTGAAATGTTAATACTTAGTTGCTGGTCAGAATGGCATTGAGAAAGACCCCCCAGTTTTGTCACTGGAAAATTACATTTTAAAGCATTCTGGAATTGGAAATATGTGCCCCAACACTTTTACTTCTATGACTTTATCCCTGAAAACACACACCAGCATTTTTTCAGGAATGTTTATTGAAGTAATATTATTATTATTATTATTGTTAAAGTAGTCCCACGCCCCATGCAAAGCCCAATGTGGAGCTTGAGCTCACAACCTTGGGATCAAAACCTGAGAGCTGAGATCAAGAGTTTGATGTTTAACTGACTGAGCCACCCAGGTGTCCCAAAGCATTATGTATCATAGGAAAAAAAAAAAAAAGTGGAACAACTAGATTTACAAGAATAGAGAGACGATAAACATATGTGATTATTCAGCCATTAAACATGTTTGTGAAGTACATTGAAAGCAGAGACTGTTAACTGGCAATTTAAGGATATATTTGATTCTCAGACACATTTCGTTTATTCTTTTTTTTTTTTTTAAGATTTTTTTTTTTATTTATCTGACAGAGATCACAAGTAGGCAGAGAGGCAAGCAGAGAGAGAGGAGGAAGCAGGCTCCCTGCAGAGCAGAGAACCCGATGTGGGGCTCGATCCCAGGACCCTGGGATCATGACCTGAGCCGAAGGCAGAGGCTTAACCCACTGAGCCACCCAGGTGCCCCACATTTCGTTTATTCTTCACAATTTTGTTAGCCTGGTGGTGGTTATTAAGGAGGGCACGTATTGCATGGAGCACTGGGTGTGGTGCATAAACAATGAATTTTGGAACACTGAACAAAATAAATTAAATTTAGAAAAAGAAAAAAAGAAAAATATTTAAATAACATTTAAATCAATAAATTTATGCATAAATTTCAGTATTTCCAGTTTCTCTTGAAGAACTATAATGTCCAGCATGGCCACAAGTGGTAGATCCAAGTAGTGCTTTTTCTTTCAATAGGTCGTGAAATCCCACTCTCTCAAAAACTTTGCCACTCCCTGTTGTCTCAAACACAAGCCTGGGAATTCTTTTTTTTTTTTTTTTTTAAACATTATTTGCCTGGCCTCATAGAAATTTCTTCATAATGCAAGGTTATATTAAAGAAGCCAAAGAAAAGACTATATATAAAAATTTCATGTACATATGAAGGAAAACACAGCAAACGTTGTCTTTTTCTTTGTTTTTTTTCGTTTGTTTTGGTGTGCCTTTTTTTTTAAAGATAGCACATTATTAAGAGGAGTGGTCCTTAGGTGAAGATTCAGTTGCCTCTAGATACATAGATTTGGTGGGATTGGACAGATTGAATAGATTAGAGTACCTGAATCTGGTAGTATTACTGTCTTTCTAATTAAGAAATCTCTGGTATCCTATAAACATATCATACATTCCTCAAGCTTTTTTTGCCATATGAAAATGTTTTTCACCATACTTCCACCTAGAATCTTCATGTTATATTTTACATGAACTAAAAAGACAACACCCTTGTCTGTTTCTTACTGCTATGTCAGTAAGAAACTTGACATAGCAGTAAGAAACAGACAAGGGTGCATGTTGCAAAATTCCATTATTGAAGGCAATCAGTGGCGAATTAGCCTTGATAAAGCATGTATTTGTATCTTGCACTAATTCAAGCAGATTATCTTCATCACAACCAGAAAAGCAGATTTTTACAATACTTCGCAACTGAGGAAACTAACACTAACTAGGAGTTACTTTATCTAAAAGAATTACTTAAGTGGAGTTTCTTAAACTTCCTCAGGGTTAGACTGCTGCTAAGGGAGAGAGAGAATTACAACTCAGGGTTTATTTGACCTCAAACTCCTACTACTTCTGGCACATTCCTGTCATGAAGAACACTCCAGGCAGCAGAATACTCAGATTTTAGCAGGTACTTCTAAGAGAGATGCATGAACTGAAACTGTAAGTAGAGAATATATTGCACCAGTGTGGCAAGAGACACAGTGCTTTGTTTGCAAGAAAGGCAAATGCTGACCTCTGTGACATTTACAGCAAATCAAAGAATCCTTTAGATGTCTGTCTTCTGCTTCTGGAAAACCTGTGTACCTCATAGCCACAGAGCTCAAAGTGTCACATTGGCATATACATCTCCTCAAATATGCCCACAAACATTCACCAGAAAGAAAAAAGCCATATTATAAAATGACTGCAAACTTAATACTTGTCCTACTGAAGCACCTGTTTTCCTGAAGCTACCTTTGATGACTGTTCAGGAACTTATTCTTTACTAGGCTTCCTTCCTTCTTCTTTTCTTTTTATTTTCTATTTTTAAATTTTTACTGAGGTTGACATATAACCTTATCTTAGTTTCAGCTGTATGATATAATGATTCAATATTTGTATACACAGCAATATGATCACCATAATAAGTCTAGTTAACATCCATCCACCATACATAGTTACAATTTTTTTTTCTGGTAAAAAGAACCTTTAAGATTTACTCTCTTAGCAACTTTAAATTATGAAATACAGTATTATTAGCTATAGTCACCACACTGCACATTAAATCCCCAGGACTTATTTTATACCTTGAAGCTTGTACTTTTTGACCCCCTTCACCCATTTCGCCTTCCCTGTAGTTCTGCCTCTGCCTAACGCCATCTGTTCTCTATTAGTTTGGTCTGTTGTTTAAATTCCACATATAAGTAAGAACATTACATATTTGGCTTTCTCTGTCTGACTTGTTTCACTTAGTATAATGCCCTCAAGTCCCGTCCATTTGTTGTCACAAATAGCAAGATTTCATTTTTTTTAAGATTTTATTTATTTATTTGACAGATAAAGAGACAGTGAGAGAAGGAACACAAGTAGGGGGACTGGGAGAGGGAGAAGCAGAATTCCTGCTGATCAGGGAGCCCAATGCGGGGCTCTATCATAGGACCCTGGGACTTTAGCCCAAGGCAGACACCTAATGACTGAGGCACCAAGGCACCCCAATTTCATTCATTTTTGATGGCTTAATAGCATCCCAGTGTGTGTGTGTGTGTGTATTTGTTTTCTTCAGATAAATACCCAGAAGTGGAATTGCTAGATCATATGGGATTAAGTTTCTGAGGACCCTCTACTCTGTTTTACATATTCTAATTGACATTCCCACCAACAGTGCACAAGTGTTCCCTTTTCTGTACATCTGTACCAACACTTGTCATTTCTTGTCCTTTTGGATAATAACCATTCTAATAGATATGAGGTGATATCCCACTGTAATTTTGATTTGGACTTACCTGAGGATTAGAAATATTGAGCCTCTTTTCACATACCTGTCAGCCATTTAGATGTCTTCTTTGGAAAAATGTCTATTCAGATCCTCTGCTTATTTTCTTTATTTAAGTTTAATTAGCCAATATCTAGTACATCATTACATTTTTCACAGAGCTGGAACAAATAATCCTAAAATTTGTGTGGAGCCAGAAAAGACACCAAATAGCCAGAAGAATGTTGAAAAAGAAAACCAAATCTGGGGCCATCATAATGCTGGACTTCAAGCTCTATTACAAAGCTGTCATCATCAAGACAGCATGGTACTGCCACAAAAACAGACACATAGATCAATGGAACAGAATAGAGAATCCAGAAATAGACCCTCAACTCTCTGGTCAACTCATCTTTGACAAAACAGAGAATAATATTCAATGGGAAAAGGACAGTCTTTGCTTATTTTTTAAATCAGATTGCTCGGTTTTTGCTATTGAGTTCTGTGAGTTTTTATATATTTTATATATTAACTGCTTATCAGATACATGATTTGAAAATATTTTCTTCCATTTAGTAAGCTGCTTTTTTATTTTGTTGATTTTCTTTGCTTTTCAGTAACCCCACTTTTTGGAGCCTCCTTCTTTTTCCTCCACTCCACTGTACATACCCACCAGAACTTAGCCCCTCAACTGGCTCCAGTTCAGGACAAAAATCCACACAGCCTGGCCTTCATGTTTCCAGGAAGTGTCCAAGGATCCATAAAACAGTAAATCTTTATGCTTAAAGACAAATCTTTAAAACATGCAAATTCTTCAGAGGGAAAAAAATCTCTATGTCAAACAATTTTGCCCACCTTTTATAGTAGAATGTTGGAGCTCAAATACGCTAGCAGAGTATATTACTTAATAGAACACGAGATGCACAAGAGGTTAACCCTCAGATCACAAGGCTTACTATAAATAAACATAATTTGAGCTCATATAATATTCAGACTGCTGATAAGAAGATGGTTCTCCTGCAAATGGTGACACTCAGGAACTCAGACCCCTTTGTAAGCTATGCCACTACCATCTTTGCATCAAGCTACAAAAATAAACAAATAAATAAATAAATAAATAAGAAAGGAAATGACCTGGCAAGTTTGAATAGGGCCACACCTTTAATGGCAGCTGTCAAATCCACTCACAGGCCACTAGCAGCACTTAACTACCAGGAAATCAGAAAATATGAGCCACAAGTGACACAGTATTATATAAAATGTGTTCTTAGCCATAATGTAATTGGTGTCAAGGGAAAAAAGAATACAGGTTTGCAAGATAGCTAGACTATGCAATGTAAAATTTTATCTCTTTCTAAAACTTTACCAAAGACTCCTTTTCCTTAGGGTGGGGACGTCTGGAGGAGAATAGGGAGGAGAGGTTAAAAAGAAGAAGGAGGAGGAGGAGAAGGAGGAGGAAGAGGAAGTGGAGGAAGAAGAGAAGAAAAGGGAGATGAAGAAAACTCTTCATTATTAAAACTATGGCATATATGCTAGATTTCCTTTATAAAGTAAACCTGTATTTTAAAATTGTACATTATGTTGGTGAAATCATCATAGAACACAGTAAACATAAGCTCTGTCACTGCTTTGAAAATGTAAAAATAAATGTATTTGTTTGGGAGATGATAAGACTTTGTCTATTTGCCTTTGAAATTACCTTAAATCATCTGGTTCTGGGGACTAATTAATGGTAATTAATGGCCTTCTCTCTCTAACAGATAACATGATAAGGATGTTATTGTATTAATATAAAATAGTATCCCCTCCTGGACAATGTGAAAGCAAACATCCTACTAGTGTCAGAGTCACCAGAAATATTCTACAAAACATTTTACTTTGAAGGGGTTCTCTGACCACCTCTGGAGGTCAGTCAACTCTGAAAGTAATTTAATTGTTTTGGCAGTTTGAAGACATATTAACTACTGTCATATTTATTTATGCCTAAGTCTGAAAGTGCAAAAATAAATAAATTCATCCAGATTTGGTAGATTTGGAAAGTAGATTTTAGTGGATTCAGATTCTTTATTTTCTGAACATAGCTAACACATTAATAAAGTAGGCTAATAATAAGCTTAGACTAATAAAAGTATCCCCAAGACCACTTTTCCCTCATTCCTATATTGCTTACACACTTGTCAGTAAATTAAAGTTTTATTTCCTTCATACTAGATATCCTGCAGATTTTGAGAAAAATAAAGTTCCCTTGTGTAAAATATAAGAGTTTCTGACAACCAGTAAATAAACTCTTATTTATTAAAAATAATTTCTTTCCTAGCATGAGGTCAGTAGACTTAATGAAAAAATTTCATGGTCTAAACAATATTAAAATATACTAATTATGACAGTTCCAACAAATCCCAGAGTTGCACTAGGTTATAGAATAAAAAGCTTACTCCAGATGTTGTAACTATCTCAGTGGTTGCTAAAATCAGGCCAAAATACAATAGAAATAAATGTTTGAAAATCACACTGACAACCAATTTTGAGGACTAAATTGATGGCTAAAACAAATAAAACACTTTCTTATACAAATAGGTTGAAATATGATTCTATCATCATATAGTTGATAATTGTACCTTTTTTCTCTATTACCATAAATTCATCAATTAACAAATTCTTGTGAAAAACTTATGTATAAAGCTATGGAGTTTATAAAAGTAAAAGAAAATCTTCATTTTCAGTGACTTAAAAATCTCTTCTATATTTTATATTTATTAATGATATTAATAGTCTATCTATATGCTATATGTAACATATTTTGACATCCAAGCTTATGTACATATGCATACATATACATGTGATATGTGTGTATATGTACTTTTAATATCAAACTCTTCCAAAGAGGTAACATTATATGGCTTATAGGAATCAAAGTTTGTTTTGGGTGAAACCTGGAAAGCTGAGTAAGATTTATCTAAACAGAGAACAGTGGAGGACCTTTCTTTGCAAGGAAAAGACCTAAATAAATTTTGTGAAGGGCATTCTGAGCAGATTTGTTTTACTACAATGGAAAGCTTGTATAGGAATAAAGGGATAGAAAGATTAGAGAAAGACTTTGAAACTACATTACAAAAAGACTGAGACTACATTTGATCTTACAGAGAATAGGGAGAGGTCATAGGTTTTTCAACATTATCTAACAAATATTGATGAGCTTGTATAGAAATCAAAGAGATTAATTATCTAACAAATATTGATGAACTTGTATAGAAATCAAGAGATTAGTGTTATGTAGCAAAATAATACATAAAACCACATATTCATTTATGTAATAATACATAAAATACATAATACATAAAATGCATATTCATTAACATTTTATTAATAAATTAATGTTAAAACATTAATAAAAATTAATAAAGCATTAATTAAATTAATAGCATTAATTAATTATTAATAAAACTTAATGTTTCATTAAGACATCACTGGATAGCCATGTATGGGAAAAACAGAAATGGAAAGAGATCAGGGGTAGGAGCTGATGCAATATCAAATGTGTGATGGGCAAGTAGAAGTAAGAATGAAAAGAAAGGGGCAAATATGAGAGAGACATATTTTTATCACAAAGCCCCAATGAACTAATAAATCCATGTATTATTTCAAATCTACATATGCAGTGTTTCTCTTGGTTATGTCAAGAACCTGTGAAAAGATGGGCAGCCATGGTACAAAGTGAAAGTTTGAAACAATTTCCGAGTCCTATATATGCGATCATAAATGCTCTCCTTGACTCCAGTTTTACATATTCTTATAACACATTGTATTTTTCTTTTGTAGCATTTATTACCATTTGATTAATATTTATATTACCTTATATGAAAAGTGAACAACCCCTCTACCAAAACATAAATACCATAAGAGTGCAGACAACGTACTTTTTTAAATCATTGTATGCAACACACATTCAAGGGCAATATTTTCTTTAAATCGATGATCCATTTCACTGTGGAGGATGAGAGTCATTTGGTAGCATATTTGTTCTATGTTTTTTTTTTTTCACAAATTTATCATAATCACACCTGGCCCTGGAATAAATGAAAAATCATTATGGAGAAAGACTTCTTCCACTTTTTCAATGATATTTCAACAACTTTGAGCAAATTCTTGTCTTCAACATCCAGTACTTTCATGCCACTATAGTCTTCTGTCATCATTAAAGAAAAGACTATAAAATTAAGTCACATATAATGCTAAGATTATTTGCTTTTTAAAGATACCCAAAGAAGAGACTAGATCACTACATGATGGTATTTGGGGGCATTCCTGAAGTACACACACCTGGAACCCACTCAAGCAACTGCTTCTAACATGAACACCTCTGAAGATAAGTATAATATTTAAGTGCAATTATAAGGAATTCTATCTAAATTGATATTTTTCAATGATATAGGATTGCTATTTTTCCTGATAATGCTTAAAATATTTTCTAAATTTTTAAAAAGCAAAATGTGTTTAGTTTGTAATGAAAATGTAACCTTAGACATGAGTTTTCTCACTAGTTATTATAAAATGAATTAGAGACAGAAAAACATAGAACAATGCATTTATAAATCATATAATATACAACAAAGTACTCTCAATCTAATTTGCAATCCATAATAGACTTGTAGTCTTCTATAGGAAAAAATGACTTACATTTGTTTATAAATAGACCTTGAAGACTCTGTATTTAATTAAATGTCCAATGACAAATCTGATTATCCTGATTGCATCTTCAGAATCAAAGATTGATAGAAGACACAGGGTCAGGGCAACCATTTACCATGGTGACAGTGAAATATGGGATTGTGGGGCACCTGGGTGGCTCAGTGGGTTAAAGCCTCTGCCTTCGGCTCTGGTCATGATCCCAGGGTCCTGGGATCGAGCCCCACGTTGGGCTCTCTGCTCAGCGGGAAGCCTGCTTCCTCCTTTCTCTCTTTCTGCCTGCCTCTCTACTTACTTGTGATCACTGTCTGTCAAATAAATAAATAAAATCTTTAAAAAAATTAAAAAAATAAAAAATAAATAAAAAAAAAGAAATATGGGATTGATGTAGCTTCAGCCTGGGATGTATTATCTAAAAATGCTTAGTTTCTGGTAGCATCAACAATGCCATTTTATTATCTTTCAACATTTGTGCATATGGTCCTGGAAGTGCAGCAGCCCATTGAGTATTGAATTAAAAGGGGAATCTCAAGCCATATCCTTCACTAGAATATAACTCTTCTCAAAGTGTCAGTGTGAAAAATGTAATGCCAATGTAAATTTGTAACCCTAAATCTCATCGTAACAGAACATGGTCACATAGGTGTGTCAAGAGAGAGAGAGAGAAGTACATCAGATTTAAATGTGAGACCTTTCAATATCAAGACTGATATGATCAAGACTGATATATGACCCAAGGTCATATATCTGAAAGGTGGAAAGGGGAAAGGGTAGACCTTTTTTTTTTTTTTTCCTTTTTCCCATCTACCTGATTTTTGTTGGACCAAATAGACACTGTTCAAAAACAGGTGTCATTTGCAGTTTCAGTTAAATTATCCAGTTAGCAATTCACTTTAGAAACTGATAAAACTACAAGGACAGAAAAACTGAATGAAAGAGACTGATGAGGCAACATTTTGTGAAGACAGGAGGAAAGGCGTGTATCAGACAGCCAAGTTATCTTTGTGATCCAGAGGCATAGCAAAGAGATCTATGTCCCTGAAGTAGCCTTCAGAATGAGAAATTTGGTTCATAGTTTAATAGCCCAACCTCCTTCTATTATCCAGTATCTTACTAACAGAAAGACAATAATGATATTTCTCTTTACCTCCTGCAGTGTTACTTTGCTGTATTTTCTTTCCTGCACCATCTTTTGTTTAGGAATTTAGTTCCTTATCTTATCTCATTTTTATACAAATATATACATTTATATAATATGTATACATTTTATACAAAGTTCTATGGAGAAATAGTTCCCAAAATGCTGCATTTCCTTTTTGTAACATTCATTGTTCATAAATATTCTGACTCTATCCTCAGCACATAGTGAGACTACATCTCCACGCTTCGAAAGTAAGTGTGGCCATGTGACTTGCTTTGGCTAATGAAATGTAGGTGGGTAGAAGGTGCTTATGTCACTTCTTGGGAGAAGTTCTAATAGGCAGAGACTGCTTTCCCTTGTTCTCATCCTCTCTGCTACCAAAATAGACAGGAGTGACTCCTATAGCCTAGGTAATGAGTTTGAAAACAATGAAGAACAGAGCCTCAAGGGGACCCTCAATTAACATGTTCAGAAGTAAGAGGGAAAAGTCTTTTTGTGGTTTTTAGTTACTGAGATTTAGAGTGTTCTTGTTACCACAGCCTGGTGCATATTATCCATGATAAATAAACTGATGTAAGAATACTAGACATACTCATTCATAAATAGTAGAAAAATTCTATTTCAAAACAAAATTGATGGTTCATAATTACTATACACAAATGCAGCAAGCATTACTGCATTATCTTAGCTTCTTCTAAATTAACTCACAGTTAGAAATGAAAATTTTTGATATCTCTTTAGAGATAAGGTAGGATACTTGTTGCAATTAACTTCTTTGTATGGTGTTATGAAACTTTGGCAATTACATTTTTTCCTCATGAAAATGGAAAACAGATGGCGCATATCTTTCTTGAAACCATTTGATTCATTTTGAGATTGATCAAATGGGCACAATTAAATCTAAAGATAAGTAAACATGAAAATTTCAAATTTATGGTTTTGACATAATTTTAAGCTGAATGCAAAACAATACAATTGAAGGGGGACCAAGAATGGCCTTATAACAGGTAACTTACTAACACCTCCTCTTAAGGATACTTTGAAAAATTAAATGCACTGCAATACTCCCTCATTGCCCATTTTTTATAACTGTTTAGTGTGATTTGCAGAAACTTTTTCATACTTGAGACTAAATTTACTTTCCAGCCCCTTCTTATAGTAGTCCCTTCCTTCTGCCCTATCAGCCCTTGAAAAATTTTCTGTTTCAACTATTTAGAGGACTATACCTCTTTCACCATTTAGCAAATTCTTTTTCATCTTTCAAGAATAAGTTCATATGTCATCTCATTCATTCAACAAATAGATAATAAATATTTTCTGTGTGATGTACTGTATTTACTGGTTTATAAATAAATTCACTTAATCCTTACAAACTCTCTATGAAGCAGATGTTCATGTTATCATGATTTTACACACGAAGACAGATGAGGACTGACCATCCTTCTCTCCCACCTTCCAAGAACACCCACCCATCCACCCATCATTCTTATTGGCTGGAGGAGCTCCATGGATATTGTGTCTCTGATATTGGATGACATTTACATCATCAGCCTCCAACACAGTCAGTTCCTCTTCTTTTCCAGCAGTCAAATCTCAAAGTAGGACCAAGTGAATATTATAGACTACTGTAGATTTAGAGTAAGAAAACTCTGATTAATGTTACACAAACCTGTTGTCATCTTGAAAACTCCAGTTGAAGTTCAGGTCACTTTATTAGTAAAATGGCTTTGATTACTGTTGTTCTTTTCCTATATAGCAATTATAAGCTCTCTTGTCTTTTTATCCCAATCAAGTGTTAGGGAAAATTAAGGAGTAAGATATTATTCATATTTTGCTCATATCACAGTGACAGAAAACTTTTATTGACTTCTATATGTGCAAAGGCATCTGCAACTATATGCATATTATAATCATAAGTAAAATTTATAATAATAAATGAATGTTTCTAGTATTCTTGCATCAATTTATTTATCATGGCTAATATGCACCAGGCTATGGTAACAAGAAATCAGAAGCCTGGAGAGGCAGTACAATTTTGGGGGAAGTTGAGATGTACATTTTGAGACATACTATTTCTGGACTGCTGTGGCAGATCTAACAAATGGTGATGTCCAGCAGATTAAACAACATCAACCAATCAACCAGCAAACAAATGAAAACCCTGGGGCCAGAGAAGTAGAATGCTGTCTTGCTTCTTTTCCCCCAAATGCCAAGAACCTGTAAACAGTCACCTTTATATCAATAATGTTTTAGTAAAAGACCAATATTTTAAAATTGTAATATGATTTTTAAATCATATAATTTTAGTGAAACTTGAGAGATTGTTCCTCTTTCTTTATACATGATTTAAAACTATCATTTAAATGGAAAATAGGAAATTGTTTTAAAATGATATTATAAAGTTTTTCTTTTTTCTTTTTGAAATACGGAAGACAAGAAATCTGTTCATATGTGGACCAGTGAGGTTTGCATGGAGAAAAATCTGGTTCCACATTCTACATTCACCTATAACTTTAAGCCATTCATATGAAAAATTCAGGGCAATGGCCATAAAAGAGATAAAAGAAAGAATATGTTGGATGGATCTGTCTGAAACCATTACCACTTTTGAAAAAGAACAACCTCTGCCTGATCTTCCATTCTTCTAGTGCCCTAAGATAATCCTTCAGCCAACACAACATTAAAACCTCTTGGCATCTGGCCCAACCTTGGACTCCAGGCATGCATTGTTCTTATATCAAAAAGTCACATGTGAGACCCATCAGTACCAGCAAGTAGAGGAAACAGTCCCCCTCACTGATGTGTCAGCAGAACTCATCCATATTTCATTTAACCGGCAACAGTTTTTTTTTTTTTTAATTTTTATTTCTTTATCTGACAGCATGATCACAAGTAGGCAGAGGCAGGCAGAGAGAGGGAAGAAGCAGGCTCCCTGCTGAGCAGAGAGCCCAATGTGGGGTTTCATCCCAGGACCCCAAGACCATGACCTGAGCGGGAAGGCAGAGGCCCAACTCACTGAGCCACCCACGTTACCCAGTTTTATGTAAAAGAAAAAACACATTCTACACTTTACCTTCCTGGGAGAGAAACAAGTTATCAATAAATCATTTAAATGTAAACAAGTCACTCCTATATTTATGATAGGTAAAACACCCCTTGAAATATAGGAGATTTTCTATCAAATAAAAAAAATAAGTTTTATGGTTATAAATTAGACTTGGAAGAGTGCAAGAATAAATAAATATTCAGGTCACTTGTTACTAGTTTAAGTATCAGAGTGAATTAAAAAAAATATATATATATATATATATGAACTTGGTTACCTGAGAAGAGGAGAAAGAATAAACTTTTCTGTGCATGGACAAAAATACCTCTGGGATGGAAGTAGAAAGTATAATTGCCTATTACAGGTTTATTTTTATTTTATAATAGCAAAAAATATATATTTTTATTATTCATTATTCTTGATGAGTCTCATCTTTAGAAGCCAAGTCCTATATTATTTTACATGTGGATTTTGCACACTTCTGGCAAGTTTAAATGGTTGATAGAAAGTGAAATGTAAGAGCAAAGGTAAATTTAAAGAGAAAGTGTTGGCATATAGCAAAACAAATGAAATATTGGATAACAGCCTCCAAGAAACTCTTTGGTAGTAACAGAACAAATTTAATTTCCTGCCTTGAAAGCACATCATATGTGGCAGGTGAGGAAATTCTCAGTTTCCTTGACATTTTTCCAGCCAGCAAGTGTGTCACACAATCACAAGAGTACTTGTGAAGTCACACAATCACAAGAGTACTTGCCTGGTTGGGCTTGTATTCAGGGGAAAAAAAAAAAACATGAGAGGGTTCTGAGATAAACATATGCTTATTTTCTCTTGGCAGAGAAACTACGGTCTTATTTTTTTCTGGAGAGATTTTAGGCAAGAACATAGTATTCCTATTTGAATTACTATGCACCAGTGTCTCAAGCATTTTGGGGGTGAGCATCCAGGACCTGGCTTCTATAGGTCTTGATTTCTTTTGAGCCCCAATTTGCTTTGTGACCTTGAATAAGTGGCTATCTTGAACTTCCATTACTTACCCTGCAAAATGAAGGAAATAAATAATGCTATTTATTATTAATGACTGTCAAGTGTTATGATTTCAGTCTTATTTATATCATAGAGTTCTTCTTTGAGAAGAAAAATACTGAATACAAAACCTATGAAGTTCTCTGACCTAATGCTATTTATTGCAAAACAATGTTTCTAACAGGATTACATGAAATAATGTGTCTAAAACATCTAGCACATAGTATACTTGACAAATATTAATCTCTTTCCCCCAATATCTCACTCTAGTAAAATCTTTTCTACCATCTGAAAAATATCGTTGTGCCCAAGTATAATTGCTGTCAATTTGATTAATATGAATACACAGAGTTTAATATTATTACCGAAAAACCAGTTCACTAACTTTTGTGGGACATTTTTGTTAAGAATGGTATTCTATTGCAACACACTGTTATAGTGCATCTATACTTAACTCATCTATTAATTATTCAAAAAGTGAATATTATTCAATTGGAGAAATGAATGAATGGGTTGATTTAATAGAGTGCCTCTCCACTCAAACATTAATATATAATATATCTCAAATTGTGGGTTCATTAAACTACATTTGAGAACCTGACTCTTGTTATTGGACTAAAGTGAGTCTGATCCTCGGTGAGCTACAGACTAATACTACAGCAGGTGGACTTGCCTCACAAGGGCATCATTATTTATACAAATAAAGAGATGACAGGGAATAATTTCCAAAGCCAGGATTCCAGGAATGGTAGTAAGTCATCTCCTTTTATTAGGATTTAGGATGAATATTCAAAGAGGCATTTTAACATGATAAAGAAGCTGAAATATCTCTCAGGCACTTTCTGATTCATCTACATAGGCTTCATCTTCAAATGTTTCTTTTTCTGTTCGAGCAATTCATCAGTTGATTTCTAATAGATAAACTTGACAGGCGGAAGCTTCTAAGAGTTTCCTGAGTTCAGGACATCAGTCCTGAGTTCAAGGGATCAAGGAGGCTTATTGGTGTCACTGTCTCTGTGATACTGGCTTAGACTGTGTAATAAAAAAAATAAAACAAAAACAAAAACAAAAACAAAAAATATTGTGGATTCAGTATGAACTAGAAAAATTAACCTAATTAGTTGAACCTCAGGAATTTTTTTTAATCCATCCATGTAATGGGCATAGTAATACCTTATAGAGGTTTGTCAAAATTGAAGATAATATCTAACTAATCAAAGCTATGATATAAAGTAATATGGTAGCTACCCTTAAATTTCATATTACTTTTGAAGATATCATGTGTCATGTGCTTTTCAAATTAATTGCTTTAAATTTATTTATACAAAAATATCTCTGCATGTAAGTTTTTACAGGATTACAGGTAGTTCCCTCATTACCATTAGACTAGACTGCTACTCACTATAGCAGAATGAAAGTTGCTGACCTCCACTACGATTCTGGATTTCTTATGATCAATACAAAGCAAGGATGGGAAAAGTTATAAAAGCAGATATAAAAACAGCACTGCTTATTTAAACTATAATATCTTCTAACCATGCCTATCTATTATTATTTGATGATGGACATATGGAAATGCTTTTGATATAAAATGCAAATGACTCTGAGTCAATAATAAATTACTGGGTACAAACTATTCAGTAACAGGGAATTGATTTGAAACCAGGCAGCATTTTAGAATTATCTATTCTCTTCAGCTGTGCTAAGTTAATGGGGATTTGTAATTGCTTTGAATTTTAACTAATGCATCTTTTTTCACTTGGAAACTGATTTTATATTAGTGTCATATTTTATAGTTTACAAAATTACCTGACTATTCAAAGGTTGACAGAATTGACCATAATCAAAAGCTTTGGAATACAGTACATCATTTTAATGTGTAGAATGTGCTTCCTTCTTCAAGAATATCTATCTTGTCTTTAAATGTTTCTTATGTATAATTGTTAAGAACTTCTATTTTAAAATTGTAAAATGCACATGGAAATAGTTTTTAATAACTAATAGCTAAATATTATCCACATATACTATTTATATTTTTAGTAATCACATTGTTTGCCTAGGAAGAAATTGGAAAGCTCTGGCTAGTATTTTATTTTTACTTATTTATTTTTGAAAGATTTTATTATTAATTTATTTGCTAGAGAAAGAGTGGGCACAAGCACGGGGACCGGCAGGCAGAGGGAGAAGCAGGCTTCTCACTGAGTAAGGAGCCCAAAGAGGGGTTTGATCCCAGGACCTGAGATCCTGACCTGAGCCAAATGCAGGAGCTTAAACAACTGAGCCATTCAGGTGTTCCTCTGGCTAGCCCTTTAAATTTCTATTTCATAAACCATAGAAATGTTCTACATTAACCATATCAATGTGCAAGCTTTTAGTTTCCTTTCAAGGAACATCCTCTATACTGTTACATGGTTCGGTTTGGAACTGTCTAGTAGCATAAATGCAGTATTGCTCTTTTCTCAGCTGAAAACAGGTTGTTAGAAACACATATTACTACAGAAATAAATTTAAAAAAAAAAGATTGATTTATCCAGGATTTTTCATTTACATTTCTCCTTGGGGGTCCCTAAGGAGCAAATAATATGGAAACAGCTGCAAGATTATTGTTACACTCTCCTTGCTATTTGGTGATTACCATTTACATGTAAATTACTACTGGAAAAGTACAACTTCTCTTCACCAGTAACCAGACAACAAAACAATTCTTAGTAAATGGAACAAGATTGAATGCTCAAAAATACTTCCTAAAGGAATAATTTTTTAGAGTATTTTTTACTTTTGCATTTCCAAAAAAAAAAAAAAAGCAATTTTGGAGTGAATAAAATGAGAGAAAAGCCTCATTATGATTCTGAGGCAGTGTCTTCATAATAAACAATTTTAGAAGAATATGTGGAAAAATATGAAAGAGCATAGTTTTTTTTTTTTTTTTTAGGATTTTATTTATTTATTTGACAGAGAGAGAGAAATCACAAGTAGTCAGAGAGGCAGGCAGAGGGGGAGGGGGCAGCAGACTCCCTACTGAGGAGAGAGCCTGATGCTGAGCTCAATTCCCAGGACCCTGAGATCATGACCTGAGCCGAAGGCAGAGGCTTAACTCACTGAGCCACCCAGATGCCCCTAAGAAAGTTCTTTCTGTGAGAACTAATTTTACTATATGAAAAGAAAAAAAAAAACCATTAAGTTAGAGAAGACACTTAAAGACTTGAGAAGAGATCAAAAATGAAATTTATTTATTTCTAAATTTTATCTCTAGGTCAAGTTAGATAAATTTCCTCCATACCTTCAAAGTGTTTATGCCTGAAGATTATCATAGGTATAGCCATCATGAAACAGCCATAAATTAGACAAATAGAATTTTTAAAGAATTCTGCATATTAGTGTTAATTAATACTTTGATACTTTTTTTTACAAAATAAAAGCACTTTAATTTAAAGATATGAATATAACAAAAAAAACAAAGAAATAAAAAAAGATATGAATATTGATATATTTACAACTGGAAAATATTCTATTTCAGTTTTGTATGTTTTATACATTATATCAATGGTCATTTTCCATATTAATTTATGTAACCACAGCAAAATCTTAATAACTGCATAATGTTTCCTTTCACACCTGTATTATTTACTTACTTAACCAGTCCTCTTTCAAATATGCATTATTACTAGAGGGTATCATGTTTAGTGAAATAAGTCAAGCAGAGAAAGACAACTATCATACCATCTCCCTGATATGAGGAAGTCGAGATGCAACATGGGGGCTTAAGAGGGTAGGAGAAGAATAAATGAAACAAAATGAAATTGGGAGGGAGACAAACCATAAGTGACTCTTAATCTCACAAAACAAACTGAGGGTTGCTGGGGGGAGGGGGTTTGGGAAAAAGGGGGTGGGGTTATGGACATTGGGGAGGGTATGTGCTATGGTGAGTGCTGTGAAGTGTGTAAACCTGGTGATTCACAGTCCTGTACCCCTGGGGATAAATATATATTATATGTTTATAAAAAATAAAAAAATTTTTAAAAATTAAAAAAATAAAATATGCATTATTTTTTATTTTTTACTATCTAGGCCATTTTAAGATGGAAATGCTTAAGCACACAACTTTGCCTTGTATGTTCAATTACTCCCCTAGAATCAAAGCTTCTGTATCAAACAATATGATTGTGATTGAAGGCTTTTATACATATTGACAAGTCGCTCTGCAGGGAAGTTGATCAAATTGATACCACCATAAGTGTAAGAAAATATCAGTTGGTTCATTTGATTCCATTTAAGCTGATCAAAGTTTCTAATAGTCTACTTAAATAATGACTCTTTTCTTCCTCCAATTTCATGTTTCAGAAGATTTTAATCAATCCAAAGGAGTTCAGGTCCCATCAGTATAGTCAAGAGAAGGGGCGAGTGGTACAATCATGTACCTCAGAAAAATCACAATCCATTTAATCCAGGGGTCAATCTGGCTTTTCAATACCTATGATTATAAACCATAGAGTTGGGGGAAGAGAAACATCTGAATTTAAGAACACTCAAAATATAAAAGTAAATGTTTATTTTACAGGTTTTATAGATTAGACTGATTTGCTATTGGTTTGGATGTGGAGTGGGAGAGAAATAAACGCATTTTTCAAAAATATAAACTTGAATCCAAGGTAATAGTTTAAGGACCAAAACATCACATAAACAGCTTACCAGAAGTATATCCCTAAGTGTTTTTGATTCTTATAGTAACTTTATTTTAGTATTTCTGAAATGGAATATTTCCTCCCATCCATCCTACCCTGAACATCTTATTACAAAATACAGTATTTGCTTAAAAGAGACTACTATGGCTCCAGGAGCTCTTTTCCCCACCACAACCAACCCTGATGTTAGACAAGGAAGAGATATAGTCGTAACCTGTGGGGTTTTTGCTTTCCCTTTGCCCACCTCCCTAGTACTGAGTATTCTGTGTCAAAGTATTGTTGAATAGAGACAGAGTGTTATTTCACTGAGCAAATCTGAGAGTTCAAAGGAGGGACTCACCCCACACTGTAGTATGTATAGTACTATATACAGTACAGATAAAGTGCATGCAGTATCTGAATTTTTATGTACATATTGTCAATAGACACTTTCTTTTTCTGAAAAGTACATGTTTTTCTCTACTTGGTCATTTTTTTTTCTACTTGGTCATTTTTTTAAAGCTAATGTGCTCTTATTTGTTACTCAGTACACAACTAGTTAATATACTCCTGGATAGCCAAGGTTTACTGTGGTATTCATGAATATCTTTTACAAGATCCAACCCTAGCTTCTAGCATAGTTGAAAACGAAAAGTAATATATCCAACTCTTGCCCTGGATTCTTTTTGCCTGAGAATGTACTCATCATTGTCTCATATTTCAGAAGTTTGACAAAAATAACTATCAGGTTTTAGAGTTTTTGAAATAGTATAAATAAATCAGTCCATAATAATTTTTACCCTTTAAACATGAAATGTTTTTCCACTAGGTTTTTCTATTACAGTAGGATGAAAATCCACACTCCTCTTTATATATATATATCTATATCTATCTATAGCCTTAATATTTCATGAAGAAAGAAGAATCAAATTCATAAATAATACATCTTAACCTCTTTGGTGGAATAAATATGAATATAGTGACTTGTGATGCTAATAAAAAATATAATGTAATATAAGACACTTTAATGTCAAACATCTTGGATGTCATTTAAATGACTAAAATGCCAATAGTTCATTTAAATATTGAAATTAATCATCATTTTTAATTTAAAAACTCTTTTCTAAATTTTTTATTTTACTATTAGTCAGCCAAATTCCTAAGGTAAATGGAAATAATTTTTGTACTCTAATCCAGAATGGATAATCAAAATAAATTATGTGACTCAAAATGCTTTGAGGGCCAGGAAAGATGTCAGACAGAGAAAAACATGTTTAAGGGTATTAAAGGGTATTAAAACTCAAAGTTAATAACCATAAGTGATTGAAATTAAATTCAATTAAAGAGGTTCATTGGATCCTTAACTGATTAGAAAAGTATATCTAGGGGCACCTGGGTGGCTCAGCAGGTTAAGGCCTCTGCCTTCGGCTCAGGTCATGGTCTCAGGGTCCTGAGATTGAGCCCCACATTGGGCTTTCTGCTCAGTGGGGAGCCTGCTTCTCCTTCTGCCTGCCTCTCTGCCTACTTATGATCTCTATCTCTGTCAAATAAACAAATAAAATCTTTAAAAAAAAGTATCTCTAAGTAAAATTGAGTTAATAGTTTTTAGCACCCACTAGCATTAAGGGAGTGTTTATATTGTTTGTTACAATGATACATGACAGAAAAAGATTTATGTCTGAAAATCACTATGTTATCACTAGCTTAATTCAAGTCAGCAGTGAAGAACTATTAAATAATGAAGAATAATGTCTTTAGCACACAGCAGAATAGGTATATATACTGTTGTGGTATGAATATTTGTGTATCCCGTAAAGTTCATAATTTTGAAAACCTGATATCCAAGGGCTGGGGCTTCTGGGAGGTGATTAGGTCATGAGGGAAGAGCCTTCATTAGTGCCTTGAAAGAGCCCCAGAGAGCTCTCAAGTCCTCTTTCTGTCAATATGAGGGCACAATAGAAATTCTGTAGACTTTCATCCAAAAAGGTTGGCACCCTGATCTTGGTCTTCCAGCTGCCAGACCTGTGAGAAATAAATTTCTGCTGTTTACAAGTCACACAGTCTCTGGCATTTTGTTATAGCAGCCCAAATGGACTAAGACATAAACCCAAAATCCATTCCCCTCTTTATAATAATAACCAATATTTATTGAGTGCTTACTATGTACCAGGTACTATGCTAAGTACTTTATGTGCAGTATCTTGTTAATACTCTCAGAAAACCTCTGAGATCAGTGTTATAATTGTCCCCATATTGAAGATAGAAAACCTAATGCCCAAAACAGTTAAAAGAGCTTGTTTAAGATCATACATGAAGCAAATGATAGGATTTGAGCCCAGATTTTCTTTTCCTTTTTTTAGATTGATTGATTGACTGATTGATTGATTTTAGAGAGAGTGGGAGAGAAGTAGAGAGTGAGGGAGAGGAAGGGGGAAAGAATCTCAAGCAGACTCAAATGCTGTGCTCTGATGCCTATCTGGGGCTCCATATGACCCTGAGATCATGACCTGAGCTAAAACCAAGAGTCAGATGCTTAACTGACTGAACCAACCAGATGCCCTGAGCCCAGATTTTCTGATTACAAAGCCCATGCTCTTGAAACTTGGGCATCTAAAAATTGGTAAAGGTAGAATTAACAGTCCCCTTTTCAATTATATTCAAAATATCCACTTTCTTTCCTATAGCTAAGAGCCATGTTACATAAACCAAATTCAAGAGCTTATAAATATGTGTCAAGAAAATTATTATGGAACCTGGCAGAGAAGTCAGAAAACAGATAAAGATAAACAGCATGAAATTAAAAGGTATAAAAGTGATAAAGATAAGAGGCAATGTTAGAGTACCAGAAAATTTTCTAAAGAAATATCTAAAGATATTTAGATATCTGGCTCTAAAGAGCCAGTTCAGAAAGACTACTGGCTCTGAAACCTGGGAGAAAAAGCAGTTTTGGGGGGTTTATTAGTACAATATATTATATTGTGGTTTATAGTCTGAATGCAACAATAGTTCTTATAATACTAGCCAGAAAGGACCTGTAATCCTCACCCTTCAATAATCCTGAAAGAAATAGGAATAAAGTTAAGAATGTGATCAAAACAGGATGAGATCATGAAAAGAAGCCCACGTCTGTAGGACCCAGACTCGGAATGTGTCGGGATTTAAGAAATGATGCTGTTCCAATAAGCTGCTCACTTGAATACAGTTTATAAGTCAAAGTTCTTCACATGCTAATAAAATTAGCTCTTATACTGTAAACCAGTGGTTGTCAAACTTCATTGCTAGGAAGATATAGTTGCCATCAGTACATGAAATGTTAGTCATATGATTGTCGGGTAGACAAATCTGTGTTAGTTGTGGCAGAAGTTTCATTCCTTGGAAAAACTCCCTGGAAGTGATTAAGATCAAGATGGATAACCATGTTTCTAAAATATTTCGCCTGAATTTTTACCTAGAGTCAAGAAAGGTGAAAGCTAGATGAATCTTATTGGTTCACAGACTTTATTAGGATCGGAATAATGGCCACACTCAGTCTGAGGTTTTCTTCTTATATGTCTTTTCTGCCTGTGATCTCTATTGCATCAATTATCATCTATTCATCAATCAATCAAAATTTATCTTCAATCTAAATATATACTCTAAGTTCTAGACCCATATATCCAATTGCTTATTCAACAGCTCCACATGGCTGGTTATCTTACTTAACAAACACAAACCTAAACTCAGCATCAACTTATTTCCTAAACTGACTCTTACATTCTTGCTTTCTTAGTAAACAAAGGCATCATATTTCCGTATATTTAAACCAAAAACTTAAGAAGTCAGTCTTAAACTTCTATCCTTATCTTTTGCCACATCTAATCAATCAGTATTAAGCCCAGTTCATTCTCCTTCCTATATATAAATTTTTCCTGATCGCTGTAAGCAAGAAAATGGCCCTGCAAAGATAACCAGGCCCTAATCCCTGGAATCCGTGTCTATGCTACCTTACATGGTAAAAGGTTGCAGATGGGAATAAGACTGAATTTGGCTGAATTTATATTAGGGAAAATTTTCTTGGATTATATCTGTGGGGCCCAGTGTAATCACATGTCCTTAAAAGTAGAAGAGAGGGGCACCTGGGTGGCTCAGTGGGTTAAAGCCTTTGCCTTCAGCTTGGGTCATGATCCCAGGGTCCTAGGATCGAGCCCTGCATCAGGCTCTCTGCTCAGCAGGGAGCCTGCTTCCTCTTCTTGCTCTGTCTGCCTCTCTGCCTACTTGTGATCTCTGTCTGTCAAATAAATAAATAAATCTTTTTTTTTTTTTTTTAATGTAGAAGAAAGAGTCAGAATAGGAAAGTTAAAGGATGCTGTGACTTCAGAAAGAAGGCACAGAGAAATACGACTTTGCTGGCATTCAAAATAGAGGAAGGGGGGCTGATGCCAAACAATATGGGTAACCTCCAAAAGCTTGGAAAGGCAAGAAAACTATAATGGCAGTATGTTTCTTCCTGGCTTGGAGAGATGTTTTATGTGCTTTCTCCTCTTTCTGGAACACTTTCTTTCTACCACCACTCCTATTCCACCTGGATTTACTTAGCTAACATCATTTGGGTACCAGGTCTCACGTAAAACATGACTTGCCTCAGGAAAAATTCTCCAAATTTACATTCAGGTTGGCACTGCCCTTGCATTGTGCACTTTCAATAAGAATGTCTAATTATTCACTATCACTTGTTACAGTTTGAATTAATGAATATTTGAGAAATAATTTAAGACTTACATTTTCCCTAGTAGGCTATGAGCACCAGGGAATCTGAGGCAAGAAAATGTCTTCCTTGTATTAGTAACATAGTTAAGCACAGTTATAAGCACAGTTCTTGGTTCAGAATAAGGTCTCAGAAAATATCTGTGAATGAGCAAGTAGTTAATAAGTGTATGCATATATGGATGGGTGCGTGGATGGATGGAGATACAAAATATATTAATGGAGCGTCATGCCCTTATAAAGTGGCTAAACCCTTGTGGGGTGGCCTCTTTTCTATTCACAGCTAGAAATTTGACAAAAACTTGAAAGATGTATTTTCAATGCAGATTTTTCTTAATCCTGACCAAGGGACCAGTACCAGTACGTGAGACTCATTTGCCATTCTATGACTATTTTTCAATGCTTCCATTTGTATACTTATACACAGACATTCATCAAATCAAAATTCCTTTGAAGACTGAAAAGAGAGATTGTAATTACAGATAAAACTACAGTTGCTTAGTAGTGTTACTAAGGCCCATTTTCATCAGTTCTTCCAAAGAGTGACATAAATATGTAGCTCTCTGAGCATGAATATTTTCTGATTTTTCTTGGGAGCTACAGAAGTTCTTTTGATCCCTCTGTAAGAGATTAAAATTTATCAGTGAAAAAGACTTACCCAAAAATAAATAGTTAAAGCCCATGAAGCTGCAAATCACAGAAGATTATCATATTACTGAGGATAATACCACAATTCAGATCCATACTCTTCTTATATTTAATTATGACATAAAAAGAGAATCTTAAGTTCCCACTCTGCAATTTAAATATATGTATTATAGAGTTTATAAATATTTATATACTCTACATATTCTATATTTAATATTAGTACAACTGGTTAGCACAGCTTCCCAAAACAAGAATCCAGAATCGAAATCATGAATTGAACATATATTCTAATTTTCACAGATGTAGTCCCACTGGTACAAACCAGGGGAAAAGACAAAAGATACACATAAATTAGTAAGTAAGTAACCTTTCCTCCTCCTCCACCACCTCTTAGTCTTTGCTGCAGCTGCCTTCTTCTTCTTCTTCTTCTTCTTCTTCTTCTTCTTCTTCTTCTTCTTGTTCTTCCTCTTCTTCTCTTTCCTCTCCTTCTCCTTCCCGGTCTCCTCTTCTTCCTCTTCTTCTTTTTCTTTGAACTGAAAAAAGGACAACCTAAGGGGGTGGGGGCACACTCAAATTCAAACGTAATGTTAAATAACTTTTATATTATCCTAATGCCAATAGTGAAAGAATTAAGCACAGGAGCCTTTTGATCTTATGCAGAGTTCAGGAATTTTACGCAGGCTATGTGGAATGAGTTGGGATGAAGCAAGAGTGGATACCAAATCACTAATTAAAAGGCTACATTAGTACTTCTGGAGACTAAAGCTAGTGTTGTGGACTAGGGAGCTAGCAGAGGAGAAATAAAAGGATTTGACGTTTACCTTAGAGGTAAACACAGCATGGCTATATACAGATTTGATGTGAAGTGTTAGGGATTGAGCAATTCAATAGAGAGTGCTCCCTTTGCTGAGATATGTACATGGGAGAAAGAATGACTCTGGGATGAGGAAGATCAACGGTTAAGTTTTAGACATGTTAAGGATAAAATATCTGTGAATTACCCAAATGACTATGTTGCTGGGCTATTGTTTGGCCAGCAAACCCTGAGATGACTAATGAAGATTACTCCAGACACTTAAGCATGAGACCCTACACTCTAGTGGAAAAGGCCCCAAGCCAAACTCTACCTCCATTTTTATTATGCATGTTATCAAAGAATCAAGATTGGAAAGGAATGTTGTGAAGTTTTAATAACAAGGGCAGTGACATTTATTGGCATTGTGTGATTAGAACTATGCTCATGAGTTGCAAGCAGGGAGTAAGTGACTACTAAGGATTTATGTCTAACCTAAATTAAGCATCTGCTCCCTGGGGAAAAGTGTTGAACCACAATTGGGATCTGGCTATTTTCAGCCCAGAAACCTAAAATGAGGCCCAATTTTCTGGTCACCACTTCTTTGCTTTTCAACTAGTGTCTCCCAAGGAGGATTGTATTTATCTTATCTTAGCTAGCCAGGCATTATGAATTCCCACATTGGGCATCCAAGACAAAGACAGGGCTGGACCCTGGCATATAGAAAGTAGCTGAGGCAGGCAGATAGAGAATAATGTCTCAAAAGTGTAAAGATGAGAAGGCAACAAAGTCAAAATCTCAAAAATGAAACAGAGAAAGAATGATTAAAGAAATTAGATGGGTGAACAAAACATGTTAAAAAGAAAGACAATGAAGTCAGCTGGAAAATGGAGTAAAAGGACCATAAGCTCACTTCATCCCACATGTACAACTAAATAACACTAACATTGGAATAAATAACCCAGAAGACTGGAGACTGGAGAACAAACTACACAACTAAAGGTAGAGAAGAGACCATATTGAAGAAGGTAAAAAGGGCTAAGATGTGGTCTAGGAGCAAAGAGGAATGTGGCCTTTCATAGTAAGGAGGGACCCATTGGTTCAGAGAACAGACTTTCATGCTGGGGAGCCCATGAACAGGGTGAACAAATGACCATAATATATTCCTTTGAAAGCAAGAGGAGCTGAATTTCATGAATTCTTACAACTAGCAGAACATAAAGCCTGGAATTTTAAAAATTGGCGGGGTCAGCTCTGGAAGAGCTGGGAGGATGATAAGAGGCATAGTCTCCACCCTTACAGAGACAGCACAAAAAACAGCCAATGCAGATACAGCATAATACCAACAGTCTGAAAAACCCTGGAGTCAAACAAGAGGAACAGTGATTTGCTTATCACAAAGCATCTCCTAGAGAGACAGAGATCACAAGGAGACCCCCTCGAGTAATAAAGGAGCTGGCAGGTGCCATTTTCCTCCCCTGCCTCCTTGTGTAAATACCTGCCGGAACCAATGCAACACTGACACCTCCTACCTAGCTTGCTTGTACCAAGTCCTGCCCCCCACACATCAGTGTGTCCACCCTTCTCAGTCACTCTTACCTTAGTTCCTGTACTGCAGCCTCCTTCCCCTAGAAGACCAGCACAAACACTGCCAACACCACATCTCCTGGCCTTTGCATTTTGCAGGACTCCAAATCCAGTGGTGGTAGGGGCAGATCTTGTTTTGCAAGCAGGCCACAGCATACCTTGTTAAAATGTGCCCCACCCTGCTGAGGTCTCAATACTGCCCATAATATGCAAAGAGAAACTATGCAGACAACTATATTAAAGGAAAAAGAAGCCAGGGTTTGACAGCAGAGCACATGCAACATGCATAGGAGACACTTCCTGAAGCTGCAGTCCTGGGAAACAGAGGACACTACACTGAAAAGCAGGCCCTTTTCTTCATAAGGCTATTATCATTAAGAACAAGAGAAGTGGTTGATTTTACTAACACTGAAGTAGCCACAGAAAGTCAGACAAAATGAGAAGACAGAGAAGTATCTTCCAAATTAAAGAAAAAGACCAAACCACACCAAGAGACAAAAGTGAAATGAATATAAGTAATATACCTGACAGAGAATTTAAAATAATGATAATATAGATACTCACTGGACTCCAGAAAATAATGGAGGACATCAGTGAGGCCCTTAACAGAGAGATAAAAAAGAACCAATCAGAGATCAAGAACACACAAATTGAAATTAAAATACACTTGATGGGATAGATAGCAGGTTAGATGAAACAGAGGAACAAATTAACAAACTGGAAGAGTAATGGAAAGTAAAAAACTGAGCAAAGAAAAGGAAAGAAAATTGTGCAAATTTTGAAAAGTCTTAGAGAACTCAGTGACTACATCAAACATAACAACATTCACATTATAAGGATCTCAGAATAAGAGAGAGACAGAGGCAGAAAATTTATTTGAAGAAATAATAGCAGAAAAATTCCCTAAATTGGGATAAGAAACAGATATCCAGATCCAGGAGGCACAGATATCCCTTTACCCCCACTCCCCAAAAAAAAATCCAACTCAAGGAGGTCCACATAGAGACAAAAATTGACAAAAAGTAGTGCTAATGAAAAAAAAAAATTTAACAAGGGAAGCCCATAATGCTATCAACAGAAGTTTTGTCAGCCAGAAGAGAGTGGCATGATATATTCAAAGCACTGAAAGGGAAAAATCTGCAGCCGAGAATATTATATCCAATATCTGATACTATTTCCAAAGCTATCATTCAAAATAAAAGGAAGAGCAAGGAGCTTCTCAGAAAAGCAAAAACAAAACCCAACAAGAAATATTAAAGAGAATTCTTTGAGGAGTGAAAAGGAAAGACTATGAATAATAGTATAAAAAAGTAAAAAACAGAAAAGCATTAAAAATGAATATATCTGTAAAAATCAGTTAAGGGTGTCACAAAATAAGTGGAAATAAAATATGACAACATATACTTAAAATGTGGAAAAGAGGAGTAAAGAATTTGTTTAAACTTAAGCAACCATTAACTTAATATAGACTGCTATATGCAGATGTTGTATAGAAATCTAATGGTAACTACAAATCAAAAGCCAGTAATAGATCTACAAAGATAAGGAGAAAGGAATCTAAGTAAAGAAAGCCAACAAACTATTAAAGAGAGCAAAAGAAGAAACAATCAGAGAAAATCTATAGAAATAACCACAGAACAAGTAAGAAAATGGCAAGAAATACATCAGTCAATAATGACTTTCAACATAAATGGACTAAATCCTTCAATCAAAAGACATAGAGTGACAGAGTGGATTAAGAAACAAGACCCAGCAATATGCTGCCTACAGAGACTCATTTTAGATCTAAAGACACCTGCAGATTGAAAGTAAAGGGATAGAGAAACATCTATCATGCAAATGGTTGTCAAAAGAAAGCCAGAACACCAATACTTATACCAGAAAAAATGGCTTTAAAACATAGACTGTAACAAGACAAATAAGGACACCATATAATAATAAAAGGGAGAATCCAGTAAGACAATATACCAACTGTAAATATTTATGCACTCAATATGTGAGCACCCAACTACATAAAACAGTTAATAACAAACATGAGGGCAATAACTGATAATAATACATTAATAGTAAGGAATTGTAACACCCCATTTAAATCTATGGACAGAGCATCCAAACAGAGAAATTAACAAGGAAATTGTTGCTTTAATGACATACTGGGCCAGATGGTTTTAACAAATATATTCAGAACATTCCATCCTAAAACAGCAGCATACACGTTCTTTTCAAGTGCACATGGAGTGTTCTCCAGAGTAGATCATATGTTAGACTCCAAAATAAATTTCAACAAATTAAAAAAACAGATGAGGTCATACCAGGTATCTTTTCAGACCATAACACTATGAAACCAGAAATCAACCACAAGAAAAAATCTAGAAAAACCACAAATACATAGAGTTTAAATAATATGTTACTAATAAATGGGTCAACCAAGAAATGAAATAAGAAATCAAAAATTACATGGAAATAAATGAAAATGAAAACATGATTATCCAAAATCTTTGGCATTCAGCAAAAGTAGTTCTGAGAGACATTTATACCATCACAGGCCTACCTTAAAAAGCAAGAATGATCCCAAATACAGAACCTAATCTCACACCTAAAGGAACTAGAAAAAGAACAAATAAAACCCAAACACAGCAAAAGGAAGGAAATAATAAAAATTTGAAAATAAATAAATTATATACAAACTAAAAATCAATAGAAGAGATAAATGATACAAGGAACTGCTACTTTGAAAAGATCAAAAAAGTTGATAAACCTCTGGCAAGACTCATTCAAAAAAAGAAAAGGAGAGGAGAAGGAGAGGACTCACGTGAACAAAATCACTAATTAAAGAGGAGGATAAATAACAACCACCACCACAGAAATACAAACAATTATAACAGAATATTATGGAAACCTAGATGCCAATGAATTGGATAATTTAGAAGAAATGGATAAATTCCAAGAAACATATTACCTACCAAAATTAAAGCAGGAAGAAATAGAAAATTTGAACAGGCCAATTATCAGCAAGGAGATTGAATCTGAAAAAAAAAAAAAAAAAATCCCAAAAAACAAAAGTCCAGGACTAGATGGCTTCATAGGAGAATTCAATCAAACATTTAAAGAAGAGTTAATAATTATTTCTCTCCAACTATTTGAAAAATTAGAAGATTAGAAGAGGAAAGAAAACTTCCAAATTAGCTCAAAAAGACCAGTATTAGCATAATACCAAAGCCAAATAAGACCACAAAAGAGAGTGAGAGAGAACTATAGGCCAACATCTTTGAATAGCATAGATGGAAAATTCCTCAACAAAGTACTAGCAAATAGAATCCAACAATACATTAAAAGAATCATTCGCCACAATCAAGTGAGATTTATTGCTGGGTTACAAGGGTGGTTCAATATTCACAAATCAAACAGGATATACTACATTAATTAAAGAAAGGATAGGAAATATATGATCATTTTAACAGTTGCAGAAAGCACAGCATCCATTCATGATAAAAATCCTCAACAAAGTAGGTTTAGAGGGAATATAGATCAACATAATAAAATCATATGTGAAAAATCCATAGCTGATATCTTACTCAATGCGGAAACCAAGAGCGTTTCCTCTAAGTTTGAGTACAAGACAAAGATATCCACCCCCTCCACTATTATTCACCATAGTACTGGAAATCCTAGCCTCATCAGCTAGACAACACATAGAAATAAAAGTAAAAGACAACATAAGGAATTGGTATGGAGGAAGTAAAACTTCCACTATTGCGATCATGTGATACTCTACATAGAAAAGCCTAAAGATACTTCCAGCATCTACTAGAACTGTTAAATGGATTCAATAAAGTTTCAGAATACAAAATCAAGGTACAGAAATCTACTGCATCCCTATACACTAATAATGAAACAGCAGAAAGTGAAATTAAGAAAACAATCCCATTTACAGTTGCACAAAACACAATAAAATATCTAGGAATAAACTTAACCAAAGAAATGAAAGACCTATACTCTGAAAAAATACAAAACACTGATGAAAGAAATTCAGGAAAACACAAAGAAATGGTCAGACATTCTATTCTCTTGGGTTGGAAGAACAATTATTATTAAAATGTTTATACTACCCAAAATAATCCACATGTTTAATGCAATCTCTATCAAAATACCAATAGTGTTTCTCACAGAACTAGAAAAAAACAATCCTAAAATTTATATGGAACCACAAAGGACCCCAAATACTCAAAGCAATCTTGAGAAAGCAAAGCAAAGCTGGAGATATCCTAATTCCAGACCTCAAGTTATATCCTAAAGCTATAGTAATCAAAACAGTATGGTACTGGTACTAAAACAGACACATTGAAATCAATGGAACAGAATAGAAAACCCAGAAATAAATCCATATTTATATGATCAATTAATATTCAGCAAAACATAAAATAATATCCAATGGGAAAAAGACAATATCTTCAACAAACGATGCTGGTACAACTGGACATGTGAAAGAATGAAACTAGACCACTTTCTTTCACAATGCACAACAATAAACCCAAAATGTATTAAAGACCTAAGTGTGAGACCTGAAATCATAAAAATCCTAGAAGAGAGCACAGGTAGTAATTTCTCTGGTGCTGACCGTGGCAACATTTTTCTAGATCTGCCTCCTGAAAAAAGGGAAATAGAGGCTTTTACACTATTGGAACCACATAAAAATAAAAAGCTTCTGCATGGGGAGGGGAAAAAAATCAACAACACCAAAAATCAACCTACAGTATGGGAGAAGACATTTGCAAGGGGCATAAATGATAAAAGATTAGTATCCAAAATATATAAGCACTTATACAATGCAACACCCAAAAAACAAATAATCCAATTTAAAAATGGGCAAAAGACATGAATAGACATTTCTCTAAAGAAGACATACAAAAAACATACAAATAACAATTACTATATGATCTGACTGATATGAGGAATTTGAGAAACAACACAGAGGATCATAGGGGAAAGGAGGAGAAAATAAAACAAGATGAAACCAGAGAGGGAGACAACCATTAGAGACTCTTAATCTCAGGAAACAAACTGAGAGTTGCTAGAGGGGAGGGATGGGAAGGATGGGGTGGCTGGGTATGGGGAGGCTATGTGCTATGGTGAGTGCTGTGAATTGTGTAAAACTGATGAATCACAAACCTGTACCCCTAAAACAGATAATGCATTATATGTTAATTTTAAAAATACCTACAGTTGGCCAACACACATGAAAAGTTGGCCAACATCACTCATCAAGGAAATGGTTATCAAAATTAAATTGAGGTATCACCTCACACCAGAATGGCTTAAAAAGAAGCCAGAAGCCAGAAGCCGACAGAATGGCTTAAAAAACACAAGAAACAGTAGCTATTGGCAAGGATGTAAAGATAAAGGAACCCTCATGCAGTTGTTGGTGGAAATGCAAGTTAGTGAAGCCACTCTAAAAGAAACAGTATGGAATTTCCTCAAAAAATTAAAGATAGAACTTCAATCCAGTAATCATACTATATATATATATATATGGATTATTATTCAGCCATAAAAAAACAAAAAAGAATTAAAAAAGAATAAAATCTTGTCATTTGCAGCAATGTGGATGAAGATGTAAAGTATAATGTTAACAGAAAAGTAAGTCGCCAGATAAAGGCAACAACCATATGATTTAACTCATATATGGAATTTAAGAAACCAAAAATAATAATAATAACAAATGAGAAAACAAAAGAGAGAGACAAACCAAGAAACACTCTTAACTATAGAAAACAAACTGATGGTTACCAGAGGAGAGGTGGGTGGAGTGATTGGTGAAATAGTGGGTAAGAAAAAGAAAAAACAAGAGAAGGCCAACAAAAGAGAATGTTTCAAGAAGTAAACATGCCATAACAGTGTGCTCAGCAATGAGGATCTAAAAATCTAAAATTTACATTCCTGCTTTATAGTCCAGATAGATGAGGTTGGGGGAAGGGAGACAGAAATTATTCCAACACAACTGATAAATATTACGATAGAAGGACATACAGAATGTTCTGGTGACTTTAGAAGGAGCATTTAATTCATCCTGGAAAGGCAGTTATGCAGAGAGAAAGTGGAGGGAAATCCCAGCCGTGAGTTTAGAGAGATGACAATAATAGCTCAGCTTCATTTCTGAGAGGAGGCTTTAAGACAGGAAGAACACTGAACATCTGAGGTTACTGAAGAAAAAAAAGTCAAATCATGCATAGTAATTTTGGCCTCCATCAATGTCAGCCTGACTGACATCACTAGATAGCTTCACTCATTAGACTGAGAGCTCTTTGAGGGTCAAGATCAATGCAGACTCAACTTTCTAAAAACTCTGTAACCGTGAGCTACTTACCTACCTCCTGAACATGTTTACTCCCCTTTAAAAATAGCACACATTGCTATGGCCTGAATGTTTGTATACCTCCAAAATTCATATTTTGAAAACATAATTCCCCAAGTCATGGTATTAGGAGGTAATGTTTTGGGAAGTGATTAGGTAATGAAATGGAGCCCTCATGCATAGGATTAGTACATTATAAAAGGCTAACTTGCCCCTTCTGCCCTGTGAGGATAAAAAGTCAATAGTCTGCACTGGAAGACAATCCTCACTAGCACCTGATCATGATTGCACCCTGATCTTGGACTTCCAGCCTCAAGAACTGTAAGCAACAAATTTCTATTTATAAGCCACTCAGGGTAGAGTATTTCGTTATAGCAGCCCAAATGGACTAAGATACCCACTTAATAGAATTATTGTGAAAATTAAATAAAAAGTGATAATAGATATAGCACATCTCATACAGAGCCTACCTGGCACTTATCAAAGCACAGCATGTGGTAGGTGCTGATAGTGATGGGGGTTGCATTAATACTGGGGACAACTATAATAACAGTTGAAGAAATAGAATGAATTGCTCTTGCCTATTTAATGTTTACTCTGAAATTCTAGAGTTATATTACATATATTATATATTATATATTATGTATATACTTTTTTGACATTCATAGTTTATTTTTGCATAGAGATTCCATGGATTGTTCTATTATGCACATTCTTATAATAAACTTGCTTGTGAAGACATTATACACACACACACACACACACACACACACTTTTTTTTTGAGAATACCATGCAGCATTATGCTTTAATTTTGAGTCACTAAGCAATAAAATCCCCAAATGTTTCATACGCACTTTTAAAAACTGAAGTCAAGTGATGCACTATATTGTTAATGCACCAAAACTTCAGTTTCTAAAACTGGACCATTTAAAAAAAAAAAAAAGTGCTATCTTGAAAAACCCACCTGCCTTGATAAACTCAATATTTATGAATACCTCAGTTTTTACTTTCAATGTGGAGAAAAATTAGTGTTTTTGATTTATGTTTTGCAAATACAGAAGTAACTCGTGTTTTTAGCAATAATTTCTCCACAGGGTTATTATAAACTTTAATCATGTGCTGTAAGTTACTTAATCACCCTTATAAAATAATAGAAGTATATTTTATTATTAATTTTAACTATGTTACAAAATGGACAACATAAATAGAAGATACTTGGAAATCCCCCAGTATTTTCTCAAAGGTGGCTACATAGATTAAAAGAAATTATACACACTGAGGTTTATTTTCAGTCGCTGGCAATAAATTTAATGATGAATAGTAACTTAAGTACTCAGTTAATGACCAGTTCAACCTCTGTCACCCCTTCATATGAGCTGTCTGCTTTTAGATATTCTCTGCTAAAAATGTACTGTCATCAAGAGATATGGAAAGAATTGCCAATATCAGAGGATTAACTGTTCCATTTAGAAAGTCCAGCTGGCTAATGGGATTCACTTTGGTTTGCTGTCAGATTCAGCCTAGCATAGTTAATTTTTTTTCTCTTAAAAATATAGTTTTTCATAGAGATCCTGCTCACAGAATGACAAGGAAAAGTTAAAAACTCCAGACTTCATATTTATCTCTAGCAACACAGAGAGTTACAAAGAAAATATAATCATACTTTTGCATAGGGATTGTATTTATAAGGGCCTATTGGATCCAGGATAGATAATTTGACCCTGATGTAATTCACCGAGAACTGTGTAAAGTTATAAATGTGATCAAAATGCCTATCCTTTATTCATTTCCTCAGTACATATTTATTAAGCTACTCTGTGTTCTCAGAAACAATGAGCTTGACCTCCTTTACCATATAATCTGGAAGAGGAGAGATGATTTGGTCTTTTTTTTATTGATATTAGTTCCATTGGAAAGTTACGAAGGGCATGTAATCAGCTATTTGCTGGTAACTGGAGTTAAAAATTGAACAGTACAATTTTGTATCTAATTTAAAAGATGGTTCTCCCTTAAATTCAATTTATAATGTCATTTGATTTCCATTATTTTTTAATGATATCAAAGATGGATTCATAGATGGGAATACTAGTGAAAGCAAAAACTGGTCCAGTAGGTGAAATGTCAGAAAAAAAGATTGTGAGGATGGAAATCAGAAAACCTAAATAGAACAATGTGATAAAAGCTGTGCAAGATACAATAGGTATTTTTAAGCTTCCTAAATATATCAACAAAAAAGGTGAATTGTCTTTTCACAGTTGATAGAGAAGAAGGTCTTGTAACTGCTACCAGCAATTCAATTATATATAAAAATGAATTTACCAAGCATGACTTTTCTCTTTAAACTCTGTTTTTACCAAAATAAGTGAAATACTAACTTGGGAAGGCAGGTTATAAACCCTTCATAATCTGTTTAGAGAATCTCTTTTTCTTCTGTGTTCCTTTTAAACGATGTTATTTCCTGATAAAGTTCAACCTCACATCCTATTGGCTATTTGTCCTTGAACAAATTAACTTTTTCAAGCCTCAGTTTCACAAATTATGAAATGGGTGGTGGAGTTTGAATGAGGTGATGAATATAAAGTGCCTATGCCTGGTATACAGTTAGTGTCTACTAAATGACAAATTGTAGTTTTGTTATTATATTAAAAGTTTCTCTTTATCAGTCAGTAACCTTCCCTGGATCAGAAATTCCTTCAGGCAGAGTCCATCTATTGTTCATCTTTGTATCTTTAACACACAACCCATGTTTAGGACATTGAAGCAACTCAGAAAATGTGTCTACAACAAACCTACGCAGTCTGATCATCTGTGAGCCTGGCATGCCCTTCCTAACACATGCTGGTTTGACTATGACTTCAAGATCCTGCTTAAATGATCATTCCCCCAAAAAGCTTTCCCATGGCCTTGAGTCTATCCAACAACACAAGCAAAGAAAGTTGCCTTCCTGCACTGTATTTCAAAAGTATTGCATTGTCTTACACACGTTTCAAATATGAAAATAATGCAATTATTTGTTTATGTTTCTCTTCTAACCTACTCATCCCTTCATAGTACTTATACGGCGTCTGGTACATAAAAAATTTTCAATATATACCAGTTTAATTAGTTGCTAATTGATTCAGTTTTTACATTTTTTGTAAAATTTAGTTACTATATTTTCTCTAGGGATACAAAAGACATAAAGAGACAACATGGTTCAAATTGTATGAGGAATATTTATGTCCCCATGTTGAACATAAGTTCTGTGTTATGCTGGATATAAGAGGTAAATTAGAATCCTATTTAGATCTCCCAGATAAAACAAATGTGCTTCTTACCAAAAAGTTGTGAGGACTAGGACTGATAATTTTTCTAATTCCCTTTTATTGCTAACCTTTTTTACCAAGTAATATACTTATTAAACATCTACTATTTGCCCAACACAAGCAAACATGGCTCATCTTCAAAAAAGAATAAAATCGCCCGTGAATATTATCTTTCTAATTGCTTTCTAACATTTGGTATAACTTCACTGGGCTCTTTTCTGACTAATAAATATGGCTGTTGCCACACTTGCAGTTGCTGGTATTATTTCATAATTTTTTCATCTCATTTGAGTTCATAGTTGCTTGTTTCCATTTGGTTTCAATCAGAATTTATAGGTTGGTTCTAAATAATAGTTCATTATCCACTTTGTTCGATATATCTCTGCTGTTTCCTAAGTCAGGTCAGGGCTCATCCATGCTCATAATTTGTTGAATACTGGTATGTGACATTATTTGTCACCATTATCTAGAATTTCAGTGTTCTGTTCAGGGCATATAAAAAAAATACCCTCAACCTACAGATAATTCAGCATTGTTTTAACTTTAAAATAGTGTTTTGTTGAATTAGAATGACAGATGTGACTAAATCATCCATAGCTTAATTAAAATGAGATTAAACTCAGGATTGTCAAAGTAAAGGTTGAAAATAATAGCCATCATATTACAGGCCTTGAGAACTTGAGATAGCTTGCCCTTGAATATGGTATTCAAGACATGGCAATTCAATTCTTCTAATCAATATAAATGGAAGTGAAATTTCTTCATGTATCACTCTTTCTGAAAGTAGCATTTTCGCATACTTTTTTTTTTCATATTTCAGGGTTTTTTTAATTAAATTTATTTATTTTCAGCATAACAGTATTCAGTATTTTTGCACCACACCCAGTGCTCAATGCAATCTGTGCCCTCTATAATACCCACCACCTGGTACCCCAACATCCCAACCCCCCCACCACTTCATTCCCCTCAGATTGTTTTTCAGAGTCCATAGTCTCTCATGGTTCACATCCCCTTCCAATTTCCCCCAACTCCCTTCTCCTCTCCAACTCCCCATGTCCTCCATGATATTTGTTATGCTCCACAAGTAAGTGAAACCATATGATAATTGACTCTCTCTGCTTGACTTATTTCACTCAGCATAATCTTTTCCAGCCCTATCCATGTTGCTACAAAAGTTGGATATTCATTCTTTCTGATGGAGACATAATACTCCATAGTGTATACGGACCACATTTTCCTTATCCATTCGTCTGTTGAAGGGCAGAAAGATTCTTCTTCTTCTTTTTTTTTTTTAATAAACATATATTTTTATCCCCAGGGGTACAGGTCTGTGAATCACCAGGTTTAAACACTTCACAGCACTCACCAAAGCACATACCCTCCCCAATGTCCATAATCCCACCCCCTTCTCCCAAACCCCCTCCCCCCAGCAACCCTCATTTTGTTTTGTGAGATTAAGAGTCACTTATGGTTTGTCTCCCTCCCATCCCATCTTGTTTCATTTATTCTTCTCCTACCCACTTAAGCCCCCATGTTGCATCACCACTTCCTCATATCAGGGAGATCATATGATAGTTGTCTTTCTCTGCTTGACTTATTTCACTAAGCATGATATGCTCTATTTCCATCCATGTTGTCGCAAATGGCAAGATTTCATTTCTTTTGATGGCTGCATAGTATTCCATTGTGTATATATACAACATCTTCTGGATCCATTCATCTGTTGATGGACATCTAGGTTCTTTCCATAGTTTGGCTATTGTGGACATTGCTGCTATAAACATTCGGGTGCACGTGCCCCTTTGGATCACTACATTTGTATCTTTAGGGTAAATACCCAATAGTGCAATTGCTGGGTCATAGGGCAGTTCTATTTTCAACATTTTGAGGAACCTCCATGCTGTTTTCCAGAGTGGCTGCACCAGCTTGCATTCCCACCAACAGTGTAGGAGGGTTCCCCTTTCTCCGCTTCCTCGCCAGCATCTGTCTTTTCCTGACTTGTTTATTTTAGCCTTTCTGACTGGTGTGAGGTGATATCTCATTGTGGTTTTGATTTGTATTTCCCTGATGCCCAGTGATATGGAGCACTTTTTCATGTGTCTGTTGGCCATCTGGATGTCTTCTTTGCAGAACTGTCTGTTCATGTCCTCTGCCCATTTCTTGATTGGATTATTTGTTCTTTGGGTGTTGAGTTTGCTAAGTTCTTTATAGATTCTGGACACTAGTCCTTTATCTGATATGTCGTTTGCAAATATCTTCTCCCATTCTGTCAGTTGTCTTTTGATTTTGTGAACTGTTTCCTTTGCTGTGCAAAAGCTTTTGATCTTGATGAAATCCCAATAGTTCATTTTTGCCCTTGCTTCCCTTGCCTTTGGCGTTGTTCCTAGGAAGATGTTGCTGCGGCTGAGGTCGAAGAGGTTGCTGCCTGTGTTCTCCTCAAGGATTTTGATGGATTCCTTTCGCACATTGAGGTCCTTGATCCATTTTGAGTCTATTTTTGTGTGTGGTGTAAGGAAATGGTCCAATTTCATTTTTCTGCATGTGGCTGTCCAAGTTTCACAGCACCATTTATTGAAGAGGCTGTCTTTTTTCCATTGGACATTCTTTCCTGCTTTGTCGAAGATTAGTTGACCGTAGAGTTGAGGGTCTATTTCTGGGCTCTCTATTCTGTTCCATTGATCTATGTGCCTGTTTTTGTGCCAGTACCATGCTGTCTTGATGATGACAGCTTTGTAATAGAGCTTGTGATGCCACCAACTTTGGCTTTCTTTTTCAATATCCCTTTGGCTATTCGAGGTCTTTTCTGGTTCCATATAAATTTTATAATTATTTGTTCCATTTCATTGAAAAAGATCGATGGTACTTTGATAGGAATTGCATTTAATGTGTAGATTGCTTTAGGTAGCATAGACATTTTCACAATATTTATTCTTCCAATCCAGGAGCATGGAACATTTTTCCATTTCTTTGTGTCTTCCTCAATTTCTTTCATGAGTACTTTATAGTTTTCTGAGGATAGATTCTGTGCCTCTTTGGTTAGGTTTATTCCTAGGTATCTTATGGTTTTGGGTACAATTGTAAATGGGATGGACTCCTTAATTTCTCTTTCTTCTGTCTTGTTGTTGGTGTAGAGAAATGCAACTGATTTCTGTGCATTGACTTTATATCCTGACACTTTACTGAATTCCTGTACAAGTTCTAGCAGTTTTGGAGTGGAGTCTTTTGGGTTTTCCACATATAGTATCATATCATCTGCGAAGAGTGATAATTTGACTTCTTCTTTGCCGATTTGGATGCCTTTAATTTCCTTTTTTTGTCTGATTGCTGAGGCTAGGACCTCTAGTACTATATTGAATAGCAGTGGTGATAATGGACATCCCTGCCGTGTTCCTGACCTTAGCGGAAAAGCTTTCAGTTTTTCTCCATTGAGAATGATATTTGCGGTGGGTTTTTCATAGATGGCTTTGATGATATTGAGGTATGTGCCCTCTATCCCTACACTTTGAAGAGTTTTGATCAGGAAGGGATGCTGTACTTTGTCAAATGCTTTTTCAGCATCTATTGAGAGTATCATATGGTTCTTGTTCTTTCTTTTATTGATGTGTTGTATCACATTGACTGATTTGCGGATGTTGAACCAACCTTGCAGCCCTGGAATAAATCCCACTTGGTCGTGGTGAATAATCCTTTTAATGTACCGTTGAATCCTATTGGCTAGTATTTTGTTGAGTATTTTCGCATCTGTGTTCATCAAGGATATTGGTCTATAGCTCTCTTTTTTGATGGGATCCTTGTCTGGTTTTGGAATCAAGGTGATGCTGGCCTCATAAAATGCGTTTGGAAGTTTTCCTTCCATTGCTATTTTTTGGAACAGTTTCAGTAGAATAGGAATTAGTTCTTCTATAAATGTTTGGTAGAATTCCCCTGGGAAGCCGTCTGGCCCTGGGCTTTTGTTTGTTTGGCGATTTTTAATGACTGTTTCAATTTCCTTACTGGTTATGGGTCTGTTCAGGCTTTCTATTTCTTCCTGGTTCTGTTGTGGTAGTTTATATGTTTCTAGGAATGCATCCACTTCTTCCAGATTGTGAAATTTGTTGGCGTAGATTTGCTCATAGTATGTTCTTATAATATTTCGCATTTCTTTGGTGTTAGATGTGATCTCTCCTCTTTCATTCATGCTTTTATTTATTTGTGTCCTCTCAGTTTTTTTTTTTTTTTTTTGATAAGTCTGACCAGGGGTTGATCAATTTTATTAATTCTTTCAAAGAACCAGCTCCTAGTTTCGTTGATTTGTTCTATTCTTTTTTTTTGGTTTCTATTTCATTGATTTCTGCTCTGATATTTATGATTTCTCTTCTCCTGCTGGGTTTGGGGTTTCTTTCTTGTTCTTTCTCCAGCTCCTTTAGGTGTAGGGTTAGGTTGTGTACCTGAGACCTTTCTTGTTTTTTGAGAAAGGCTTGTACCGCTATATATTTTCCTCTCAGGATTGCCTTTGTTGTGTCCCACAGATTGTGAACTGTTGTATTTTCATTATCATTTGTTTTCATGATTTTTTCAATTCTTCTTTAATTTCCCGGTTGACCCATTCATTCTTTAGAAGGATGCTGTTTATTCTTCATGTATTTGGGTTCTTTCCAAACTTCCTTTTGTGGTTGAGTTCTAGCTTTAGACCATTGTGGTCTGAAAATATGCAGGGAATGATCCCAATCTTTTGATACCAGTTCAGTCCTGATTTAGGACTGAGGATGTGATCTATTCTGGAGAATGTTCCATGTGCACTAGAGAAGAATGTGTATTCTGTTGCTTTGGGATGAAATGTTCTGAATATATCTGTGATGTCCATCTGGTCCAGTGTGTCGTTTAAGGCCTTTATTTCTTTGCTGATCTTTTGCTTGGATGACCTGTCCATTTCAGTGAGGGGAGTGTTAAAGTCCCCTACTATTATTGTATTATTGTCGATGTGTTTCTTTGATTTTGTTATTAATTGGTTTATATAGTTGGCTGTTCCCACGTTGGGGGCATAGATATTTATAATTGTTAGATCTTCTTCTTGGACAGACCCTTTGAGTATGATATAGTGTCCTTCCTCATCTCTTATTATAGTCTTTGGCTTACAATCTAATTGATCTGATATAAGGATTGCCACTCCTGCTTTCTTCTGATGTCCATTAGCATGGTAAATTCTTTTCCACCCTCTCACTTTAAATCTGGAGGTGTCTTCGGGCTTAAAATGAGTTTCTTGGAGGCAACATATAGATGGGTTTTTTTTTTTTTTTCATTCTGATACCCTGTGTCTTTTGAAAGGGGCATTTAGCCCATTCACATTCAGGGTAACTATTGAGAGATATGAATTTAGTGCCATTGTATTGCCTGTAAGGTGACTGTTACTGTATACTCTCTCTGTTCCTTACTGATCTACCACTTGTAGGCTCTCTCTTTGCTTAGAGGACCCCTTTCAATATTTCCTGTAGAGCTGGTTTGGTGTTTGCAAATTCTTTCAGTTTTTGTTTGTCCTGGTAGCTTTTAATCTCTCCTTCTATTTTCAATGAGAGCCTAGCTGGATATAGTATTCTTGGCTGCATGTTTTTCTCGTTTAGTGCTCTGAAAATATCATGCCAGCTCTTTCTGGCCTGCCAGGTCTCTGTGGATAAGTCAGCTGCTAATCTAATATTTTTACCATTGTATGTTACTGACTTCTTTTCCCGGGCTGCTTTCAGGATTTTCTCTTTGTCACTAAGACTTGTAAATTTTACTATTAGGTGACGGGGTGTGGGCCTATTCTTATTGATTTTGAGGGGCATTCTCTGAACCTCCTGAATTTTGATGCTTGTTCCCTTTGCCATAATGGGGAAATTCTCCCCAATAATTCTCTCCAGTATACCTTCTGCTCCCCTCTCTCTTTCTTCCTCTTCTGGAATTCCAATTATTCTAATGTTGTTTCATCTTATGGTGTCATTTATCTCTCGAATTCTCCCCTCGTGGTCCAGTAGCTGTTTGTCCCTCTTTTGCTCAGCTTCTTTATTCTCTGTCATTTGGTCTTCTATATCACTAATTCTTTTCTGCCTCATTATCCTAGCAGTGAGAGCCTCCATTTTTTATTGTACCTCATTAATATCTTTTTTGATTTCAACTTGGTTAGATTTTAGTTCCTTTATTTCTCCAGAAAGGGCTTTTATATCTCGAGAGGTTTTCTCTAATATCTTCCATGCCTTTTTCCGAGCCCGGCTAGAACCTTGAGAATTGTCATTCTGAACTCTATATCTGACATATTACCAATGTCTGTATTGATTAGGTCCCTAGCCTTCGGTACTGCCTCTTGTTCTTTTTTTTTCTGTTGAATTTTTCCGTCTTGTCATTTTGTCCAGATAAGAGTATATGAAGGAGCAAGTAAAATACTAAAAGGGTGGCAACAACCCCAGGAAAATATGCTTTAACCAAATTAGTAGAGATCCCAAATCGTTAGGGTGGAGAAAGGGGATAAAAAGAGGTTCAAAAAGGAAGAAAGAAAAAAAATAAGAAAAAAGAAAAAAAAAGAAAAGAATTTAAAAAAAAGAAAACAAATAAGAAAAATATAAAAAAGAAAATATATATATATATATATTCGATAAACTAGTTAAAAAACGTTAAAAAAGAAAAAGGTAAAAGTTAAAAAAAATTTTATCAGAAGGCGAGAAAAAAAAAACAAAAAATGAAAAAGAAAACAATTAAATTAACTAAAGACTAAAAAAAATCACAGGGAAAAAGCCATGAGTTCTGTGCTTTGCTTTCTCCTCCTCTGGAATTCTTCTGCTCTCCTTGCTATTGAAACAGCACTCCTTGGTAGGTGAACTTGGTCTTGGCTGGATTTCTTGTTGATCTTTTGGGGGAGGGGCCTCTTGTAGTGATTCTCAAGTGTCTTTGCCCCACGCGGAATTGCACCGCCCTTATCAGGGGCCGGAGTGAGTAATCCACTAGGGTTTGCTTTCAGGAGCTTTTGTTCCCTGAGCGCTTTCTGTAGAGTTCCAGAGGATGGGAATACAAATGGCGGCCTCCTGGTCTCCGGCCCGGAGGAGCCGAGAGCCCAGGGCCCCACTCCCCAGTGCGCCCTCAGAGAACAGCGCCCAATTACTCCCGTCTGCCCGACCTCCAGCCACGCTCCAAGCTCACCGAGCCTGCGACCGGTTCAAGGTAACACCGAGCTGTGAGCTTACTGTCGGCTCTGTCTCTGTAGCTGGCTTTCCCGTTCCAATACCCACAAGCTCTGCGACACTCAGACACCCCCGATCCTTCTGTGACCCTGCGGGAACTGAGGCCACGCTGACCCCACGTGGGCTTCGCCCCGGGTAGCCTCTGGAGTGATGTCCCTCAGCGGAACAGACTTTTAAAAGTCCTGATTTTGTGCGCGGTTGCTCCGCCGCTTGCCGGGAGCCGGCCCCTCCCCCCGGGTCTATCTTCCCGTCGCTTTGGATTCACTTCTCCGCCGGTCCTACCTTTAAGAAAGTGGTTGTTTTTCTGTTTTCAGAATTGCTGTTCTTCTTCTTTTCTATCTGCCGATGGATTTTCAGGCGTTTGCAATCTTTAGATAAGCTATCTAGCTGATCTCCGGCTAGCTGAAGTAGTCTCAGCCTGCTACTTCTCCGCCATCTTGACTCCTCATCCATTGAAGTTTCTCCCATACTTTTTAAAGATCACGTATTCATCTGTATTTGGACATAGAGTTTGCTAAAAGCCCAATTTGCCCCACTTCTTTTGCTTTTCTACTAATTTACTTTGAAAAAAAATGAACTCTACTTCTATTGAGATTTATAACTTTAATATGGAGGAAACACAGCTATTTTAGAGTGCAGTCATTTTTAATTTTTTCAGTTATGTTTGTGATTAACATTAATCAATCTGATGATAAATTATATTTAAAATATCATATAAATTAATACTTTTTACTGACTGGAATGTCACAGGTAGATCCTTCTAAACAAAGAAAACAGGATGATCACTTATTTAGACAAAAAAATATGCAAATTTTAAGCCAGCAGAGACTTACGTGGATATCTTTCAGTTATAAAGGCATGAAAATAAACATGTGCCTGGTTTCCCAAACTTAAAAAGGGGGGGCAACACACAAGAAAAACAATTTGGAAAAAGAGAAAAACAATGTATTTTTTCACTTTTCCATTCTTATTTTGGTTGCATATCAAGAAAAGCCCATGGTTATGGCTCTCTATGTCTTTACCTTTAAGGAAATGTGAAAAAATTATAAATGAATCCAAATATTTTGATCTAATTAACATTATTTACTAAAACATATGCATTTACTTAAACATATATAAATTAATGTGTGTGTATATGTTACATATACATATGTTTTATATACATATATAGTAATGATTTAGAAATATATGATACATAAAAGATTTGGAGTGGGAGAACTTTATATTTGACTAAAAGTTTTCCCTATTCTCCATTTTGCTTTTATATGTAAAAGACTATCTTAATACTTTTGTATAATACAGAAGTTATATAAAATAAAAATTAAATATCCAATTGAATATTCAATCTGCTTTGCCTATATGAGAGGCTTATAATGTGAAATTCCTAATGTGAACCAGTAAATTCACAGAGTTTCAATGTGAATTTTATCTCAAACTGGAAACATTTCAGAAACTATTCACTCATTTATTCGTTCATTTAGAAATATATTTATTGAGCACTAACAATGTGTCAATTCTAAGTACTGGAACTCTCATGGAGAAGAACAGAATTACATAATCGTAATCTGAAATATAGAGATGATTATATTAAAAGATGAAGTTTTTTTTCTACTTAAATAACTAATCAACTTATCCATTTCATGTTACTTAAATAAAATTTTAGTCATGGGAAAGTATATTTATATAAAATGGAGTATCCTGCAGTAAAAATCACAAACCTAGAATCTAGTTACTTACTGGGAACTTAGGCAAGTCACTCTATCGCTATTAGCTTTGGTTTCACTGATGAATTACTGTACATTATCAGTTTGATTGGAAAATGCAATCTGGGAATGATTAATTGAAATATACCATGAGAAGTACTTTAATGAAAGTATGCATAGCATGATATGGGAGTCAAGATAACAAAGCAGAATCTGTATTTGTAATAGTCATTCTGCTAACAATATGAAGGATGGATTTGAAAGAGTTAGGAAGAAATAACAGATTCCAGTTAAAGGGGTACTATAAATATCTAAGTGAAAAATAATGGGTCCCGATACATTGACACCAGCAGTGAACTTGATAAATAAAAGACTGGCTTGCGAGATATTGAAGAGGTAGAATTAACGGAACTTGATTGATAAACTGGATAATGTAAAGTGAGATTGAAGAAGAGAGAGTCATCCAAGTTTAGATTGGTTTGGGGTACCATTAACTAAGATAGAAATAGTATAGAGAATAAAATAAGAAAGATAAGAAAAGGAGCAGACTAGGAAGGGATTTCATATATGGTGCCTTTTGAATATACACCTATAAAAATCCTGTGACAATTGGATATATAAGTCTGGCAGTAAGAAAAAAGAATGGTGCTGATAATTCACATTTTTGACTTATTATTCGCTTATTCAGTAAATATTTATGAAGTACTTATTATCAGACAGGCATATTCTTGGTGTTAGAGACTCAGCAGTGAACAAAGCAAAGTTCCTGCATCAAATAATTTATATTTTATTGTAAGAATCCAGACAAAAAAATTTAAAGTATAATTCATCAGATTGTGTTAAGTGCAATGAAGAGAAAATAAAGCAGGATGAATGGGATAGAGTGCCAGAAAAGATGGTAAGTGTTTCTGATTCATATAATGTGATCAAAAATGGTCTGCTCATTTGAGAAACAGCCAAGAGATTAATATGGCAAATGTTGAGTGAGTGAAAGGAAGTATGATAGGAGTTATAATTATAGAGATAATAAGAGACCAGAATATGTAGGGTCTTATAAGTCACTGAAGTACTTTGGTTGTCACTATGCTTGAGATTAGAATCCTTTGGGGAAGTTGAGGAGAGGAGCATGATCTTATTTATTTTCCAAAGGATCATTATGACTATGTAAAGAATAAGCTGGAGTGTGGTGGTAGAAGCAGTGAGACAGTTTAGATGATATTTTATAAATTTAGGCAAACAAAAGTGTGGCTTGGAACAAAGTATTTGGCAATAGTCGATGAAGAGCAGTATGATTCAGAACATTTTAAAGATAGAAATGATAGGACTTTCTGATTTATCTGAATTGGACTGTGAAATTTAAAAAGTACTGTAGGGTGAAGGTAAGGATTTTGACTTAAAGAACTGGAAGAACTAGAAGAATGGAATTGGCTTCTACTAAATGGGAAAACTGTAGGAAAAACAAGATTGGAAGCTTGGGGGATTTAAGTGAGAACCCTTTACAAAGTGTATCTGCATGTGCATGTGTCTTTTCCAATATAGGAGATGGGAACAGAGATAAAGTCTAAGGCTAGAGGGATTTGGAGCCATCAACATATAGATTAAAATCAAAGGCATGAGACTTGATTAAGTCATTATAGAGTAAATATTAGTGGGAAAGAGTTTGTAGAAGAACAGCAAATCAAAAATTAGAGGTCTTGGAAAGAAAGAATAAAAAAAAAAAAAAAAGAAACTGATTAGACCAGCCACTTAGGTAGGAGGAAAAAACAAAACAAAACAAAATACAAAACAGAAGTCAAGAAAAGAAAAGAAGTATTTTAAAGAGAAGAAAGTGATCCCTTGTGTCAGTGATATTGGTGGGTCAAGTAAGCTGAGGACAGAGATATGACCATAAAATTTTAGTAATGTGTACTTCAATTGCAACCTTGACAGGAATAGTTATAGTAAGTGTCAAGGGCAAAAGTCTAATTGAAATGTTTTCAAGAAGAAATGATGGGAGAATTTTTAGAGGAAACAAATAATAGATTTTTTTTCCCCCAAGGAGTTTTACATAGTGAGGGGGAAAAAACTGATAGTTACGCAGAGATTGAAGAGAATTGTTTGAGCAATACCATACCAGTCAATGAACATATAAGGCAGGTGGTAAAATTCATGCATTGTTGGTCCAGATGAGATTGAAGTGTTGTTGGAGTCAGGGTGAAGAAGAGGGTAACCTGAAAGGGTGGAGTTCAGGTTCAAGAATAAGATATTTGCAGTAGGAATTATGAAAGTGTTTCAATTTTTTTAGTAATGAAAATGTCTAAGATATGCCTAGTGGGGTGAAGACCTGAGATCAGTTAGAGTCCAAGATCATTGGTATAGAGGAGAGAAGAAACTGACAGTGCCAGAGAAGTAGAATAGTTATCCTCGTGGATATCAAAACTACTAAAAATTAGGACAGGGCTTAGAAAATGAGATGAATTGGAAACTAAACTCTACAAGAAATGAAAGTGATAAACCTGAGGCTCTTCTATATAACTCTAAAATAATGGTTCAATGGATATATGGTCTGGTATCAGTCAAAGCTGAGTGTTTTAGTGAACAGAAAATAAGATGTTCTGGAAAAAGAGTGAGAATCTAGAAAGTTTCCTATCCCATATCCATTTTCCCTATGATATGAATGTTGACATAGGAGAAACAACTTTCACATCAGAGGGCTACAAGGGAAGTAGAGTCAAGAGGGGAGAATCAGGTTTCCAGTGGAGCAAAATGGGGAAAAAGAAATTGAGATAGAAAGCATTGAAGAGAATGCTGATGATCAGCTGTTCATTTTCATAGGGCACATGTGAAGATTTTAGAAATTGGAGAAGGGTGGAACTGAGGGTCAGAAAGGGCAAGACAGAGCCATGTGGGGATTCGAGTTTAGGGAGTTTTGACCCCTATTAAAAGTGGTTCGCGAGGAAGTTGCACTTAGCACAATGTCAAGGTTAGAATAATTACCTCTATCTAGCCATTAAAGCATTTGCCCTAATTATGTTCCTGTCATTTCAAATTGAAACACCTTGAGAACAAACAATATCTATCAATCTTGTATCCCCAGTGCCTGTCAAAATGCCTGGTCCAGAGTTTCTTCTAAGTCAACCCTTATTATAAAGTGAATAAAATAGTATGTAACACTGACAACCTTACAGTGTTATTTAAATAATTGTTATATACCTTATGTGTTATGGCAAACTGAAAATTATATTTGTATACTGCAGTGTTATGTGTAAATGTTTCTACCTTAGTTCTACGTTTTGCTAGTTATGTTTGAAAATGAGTCTAACACTGAGGCATATTTCCTTGGCAACATTTGTTAAAAAAAAAAAAAAAAAAAAAAAAAAGAAACACTATCCTTCTCCTCCTCATTTTCCGAGTGCTAAATATTCTTGAACAGTATTCTGATGATTAGAGCTTTTTGAAGCTTGAAAATTCTGAGCACCAATCTCTGAGTGAAAGACTGGGTCTTCCTTCCAGCCAACTTTTGTCCCTGACAAATATGAACTAAACAGGAAAATGGAACTCACAGGGTAAAATCTAGTTTTTCAAGGATAGAGAATAGGTTTCATTTTCTCTTGGATTAGAAATTAAATATTCCATCTGTCTAGGTCTTCAGTCATGCTTGGACAGAATGACAATGTGCAGATTAACTAGTTCCTAGAAGAAGCCCTCTCCAATTCTAAGAGAAGAAGAGGGTGATGTCAATTAATATCAAAGTTCAAGTTGTATTCTACACCAGATTGCCAGAGATCTGGTGTCCATTCTTTTAATGTATTTCCCTTTTGCCTTTTAAATATCTGTATTTTTTTTTTTTTTTTAATATGAGCCTATTTCGACTGGGCCAAAAAGATTTAAGGGAAGTCATGTTCGTCCATATGTGAGTCAGAGCTTTCAAGGGATAAAGTTTCAGTGAAGCCAGAATGGTGCTAGGAAGGGACATCAGTAAGGAAAAAATCAAATGATGTGATTCTAGAATTTTTTTTCCTCAGCAAGGCATGATCTCAACCTGTAAACGGTTGAAACCTCTAACGGTTTCTATTATCAAGCTTATTCACATTTTGTCCTTATATTTCTGGTCTATCTTGGTATCTATCTTTCTATGCATTATTCTCTCCAATGATTCTCTATAAATAATTTTTTCTTAAAACTTAAAAACAACATATTTCAAAATGGTCAATTCATGTTTGATCATGAATAAATAAAAAATTTTATTAAATACCATTTTAGCATCTGCTTAGGTCAGTGTTACATAAACCCATTCTTCAGAATATTACTATATGTTCTGATAAAAATGAATTTTCTAGTTAAACAAGTTTAAAAACTCCAGGTTAAACCATTAAACTAACTTTTTATACCAGAACTCCTTGGGACACTTTATGCATTTGCTCTATGTCTCTCAAAAGGGAGGCATAGTATGGATTTCTAATGCTTATTTAGTTCCAGAACCTCCTTTCTTGGAATACTTATTAACAATCTAGATGTAATTTACAAATACTAATTGGGAAATGCTGATCTGAAGTGATTATATATATTTTTTTCCTATTTTAGCCTATGGAAGTGAAAAATTATAAAGTTACCTTGTTTCATATTTCATAATGAAGCACTCCACTTGGATCTGATGTTTAAAAACTTGATTATTCTACAGAACTCAATTTTCTGGTAACTTCTGTCTGTATCTATGTATATATGTACTTCATCTATGTCTATCTATCTATCATTTCTCTATGTATCTAGCATTTATCTAACTAACTAAAACGATCCATGCCTTCTCCCTTCTTGCTCTTTTTGTCAAGTTTGGGTGTCAGGATTATGTTGTCAATATCAAATAATGAATTGGAGATCTTCCCATTTGAAACATCATTTTAAAGTTCCATTTTGTTACCAACATTTAGTTAGTCTTCTGACCTATCTGTGTGATCATGATTTTGATGAGACATTCCTATGAAGAGTAAATGAAATTATGCCTATAAAGCACTTAACAAATAATATGGCATATTAGCTATTGTCATTGTTACCATTCAGGGAAATGTGAGACTAGTTTCTGTCACCAGTCATCAGTCACATATGTTCTTACTGAAGTTGTGTTTTTGGCATGTACTGGAATGGCATTTTCAAACCTCTGGTGCATTTTTTTCATTGGCCACTAATCTCTTGGCTCAGCAAATGCTGATAGATGAAAGCTTTTGAAGAGGGACTTTTATCCTGGGAGGTGTTTGTGTGACTAGTAAGCAACATGTGTGAAGGTTTGTGTTTAGATGAAAGGCATGAGTTGACAGGAGTCTCTAAGGAGTCATCATTGCCTAATAGGTTTCCTTAATGACCAGTCAATTAAGAACTTGTATTTGCAAAATGCTTTGCCATCATTGTCTTTCTTTCAATTCTCTGAGCCATTACTATCATCTTACTGATGAAATAGAGACAGAAAGTGTATTGACTTGCTTTTGATTACATGGTCTGAAATTCCAGGAACTCTTGGGACTTGGGTCTCAAGAATCCTCCTGTTCTAACCAAACAGGGGTAGGTTCTCTCAGGAGATGCACTCAAGAGACAATGGGACTAAATCTAGCCTGATCACAAACCATAAGAAGCTTTCAGGGCTTTTGGTCTGTTAAACAGTTCTGTGATTTTTCCCAAATTACTCCATTAATAGCCTTTCTCTAACAGTCATGATTTGTTTATTAAATTATTGGCAACTATCAGAATCAAACACTGTGGAGTAGAAGAGTTTTATTTTAATACATGGGATATTCTATCATAAGCAGGATAAAATCTAATCTTTAAGTAAAAAGGAAAAATTTTCATTTAGCTTCTTTGTAAACATAATAACTATAGCAATTCAGATAGAATAAAAGGATATTTTATAGGCTACAAAAGGATTTTGCATTCTTTGTGAAAGAAATAGCTATCAATAATGCTTAAATTTATTGAGTTTGAGGCCTGGCTAATGGTAACTCTATTTTAATTTTTCTCATGTAAATACATTTTATTAAATACTGTAAGGAAATAGCCCAAAAGATAGATAGTGACTATATCTTCATGGGAAATTATATAAGATGTTTATTTTCTTCTACATACAGTTTAATGAATATCCATTATTGCTAATTTTTTTGAGTGGGAATACACACACACACACAATTTTAAATTACATTTATGTTATCTATTATATGAGGAGGGTTATAGCTGTAATTAGAGAAACATTCTGCTAACTTCTATTAGAAAATATTCTTTCGTCATTTGAAGAGTTATTCCTTAGTCTTGGTCTCAAGTTGTCAGTGACAAATGAAATAAGATTTATGTCCATCTGTAGCAAATTTTGCAGTTCTAAATAAACATGTCACAGGATGTATAATAACTATCCTCAGTAAGTAGATCATATTCAATGCTGAAAATTCTGTGATATAGTTAGAAAAATTATCTGGCCATTCATGATACATTCATTTATTCCTAATATATTTTTCCTTTAAGCTAATATGAAAGGATATAAATAAAAGGCAAGTTTAGTTATACATATCATGAACTATATATGAGAATAAATTTATAGAAATTTATCAAATGTCATCTCTATACAAGGCAATACACCACACAATGTGCAAAATAAAATGTAAGATATGGTCTCCATTCTTACCATTGCCTATAATCTAGATTTTCCTCATCTTTTGCCTAGGCTACTTCAGTAACATCTTAAATGATATCTCTGCTAGACTGGTACTGTATTTACAATGTAAATATTATCATGTCTTATAAGTCTCTTCAGAGTGACATCAGCATCATGGTGGCATGAGATATTCCTTTTATCTCTCCTCTTTGATTTACAACTAATGAGAAATCCATAGTGGAAAAAAAAAAAAAAAAGAAAAGCATCTTTGCACAGCATACCAGGATACCCATCTGTGCATCAGAAAATGGGTGTATAGGACCAGAAATGGGGTGGCAGAGCAAGCACAGTGGCAGTGGAATAAGTAGTGGCAGAGGCAATGATGGCAAAGAAGGCAGAGGCCAGTTGACAGTAAGCCAGCATACCCTTTCCAACAGAGGAGGTAAAGGGCAAAGGCAGTAAGTGGGGGTCTACCTGGCCACATAGAATGAGGATAGAATCCTCTCATTGGGGGTGGGGGGCCTCATGGACTGTATTGTCACCTCCTGGAACAGATAGCAAAAGACGTTTTGCTGCAGTTCTTTTTTTTTCTGCTTACTTGCCTTTTCTTTCCCTCCCCCTAGTCACTGAAGTCTCTCTTCAGATCTCTCTAGGTACAGCACATGTGATAAATAGTCATCAGAATTAGAATATGGCTTTAGAATTGTATATTAAATCCTCAGCTATAAATTAAAGGAAAGGAGCATTAAATAATTATAGCCACCACAACTTAGTTACATTACAGCATAAAAAGGGATAATTTGTGGGGGTTCCTGGCTGGTTCAGTCAGTAGAGCATACAGCTCTTGATCTCAGGGTCATGAGTTCAAGCTCCATGTTGGGCATGGAACCTACTTAAAAAAAACAAGTATAAAAAGGTGCATTGCTAATAAAGAACACTGTTAAAAAGGGATAATTTGTGACATTAAAAAATATAAAAGGAAAGAGTCAAAGGATGGAATCTTTATAGGAAACAAAAATAAACTGCTATCAACAATTTTCTCTATGAGATGCTTTATGTAAACCTCATAACCACAAAGCAAAAATCTAGAGCAGAGATATGGAACAAAAAAAAAAAAAAGGGTGAGGGGAGCAGACTGAGCAAATCTCCATGGAAAACTACCAACTTAGGAAGGTAGACAGATACAAAAGGGAAAATAAATAATGGGGAAACAACCTAACCAGAAGACAAAAGACAAAATGAAAATAATAAAACCTTATACATCAATAATCACCTTAAATGTAAATGGATTGAACTCACCATTTAAAAGACACCGAGTGGCTGAATGAATTAAGAACAAACAAACAAAAACAAAACCCAACTATATGCTGTCTACACAAGAATCATTTCAACTCTAAAGAGTTAAAGACATACATGGGGTCAAAATGAAAGAATAGAAGATGATATTCCAACAAATGGAAATGAAAAGAAGGTGGACATAGCCATACTTATATCCGATAAGATAGACTTCTAGCCAAAAAAAGGGTATTAAGAGACAAAGAATGCCACTTTATAACTATAAAGGGGTCAGTACATCACAAAGACATAAAAATTATAAATATGCTCCCAATACCTGAGCACTGAAATATATAAAGGAGAAATAGGCAATAATACAATAATTGTGTGGTCTTCAATATCCTACTATCAGCAATGGATAGATCATCCAGAGTGAAAATCAACAAAGAAATATTGCAATTGAACCATACTTTAAAACAAATGGACTTGAGAGACATACAAAAAACATTCCATCCAATAGCAGCAGAGTAAACATTCTTCTCAAGAGCCCAAATATTCTTCAGGGTAGGTCATATCTTAGCAAATCACAAATCTTAGCAAATTTAAGATTAAAATCACACATGGGGCACCTGGGTGGCTCAGTCAGTTCAGGATGCAACTCTTGATTTCAACTCAGGTCATGTTCTCAGGGTCATGAGATCCAGTCCTGCGTTTGGCTCAGCACTGGGTGTGGAGCCTGCTTATGATTCTCCTCCCTCCTCCCTCTCTCCCTCTCTCTCTCTCAAAAAAGATTAAAATCATACCAACCATCTTTAGTGACCAACATGGTATAAAACTAGAAATCAACAAAAGAAGAAAGTGAGAACATGTATAAATATGTAGAAACATAACAAATTTCTAATCAATCATTGGGTCAGAGAAGAAATCAAAAGAGAAATGGAAAAAAAAAGATCTTGAAATAAATGCAAATAAAAGCATTACATATTGATATTGTAGTATGCTGCAAAAGCAATTCTGAGAGATAATTTTATAGTAGTAAACATATATATTAAGAAATTAAAAAAATTAAAAAGATCTCAAATAGGGGCTCCTGGGTGGCTCAGTGGGTTAAAGCCTCTGCCTTCAGCTCAGGTCATGATCCCAGGGTCCTGGGATCGAGCCCTGCATCGGGCTCTCTGCTCTGGGTGGAGCCTGCTTCCTCCTTTCTCTGTCTCTGCCTGCCTCTCTGCCTACTTGTGATCTGTCTGTCAAATAAATAAATAAAATCTTAAAAAAAAAATCAAACAAATGACCTAACTTTACACCTCCTTAAAGTAGAAAAAAAAAGGACAAATTAAACCCAAACTTAGAAGGAAGGAAATAAGGATCAGGTCAAAAATAAATTAGAGACCAAAATAACCTATAGAAAGGATCAACAAAACTAAGATCTGTTTGTTTTTTTTTAATATTTTATTAATTTATTTGACTGAGAGAGAGAGAGATCACAAGTAGACAGAGAGGCAGGCAGAGAGGGAGGGGAAGCAGCCGCTCCGCTGAGCAGAGAGCCCGACACAGGACTCAATTCCAGAATCCTGAGATCACCACCTGAGCCGAAGGCAGGGCTTAACCCACTGAGCCACCCAGGCGCCCCCTAAGATCTTGTTCTTAAAAAAGAAAAACAAAATTGACAAAATTTACCTTCAGCTAAACAAAGAAAATAAGAGAGCAGACTCAAATAAAGTTAGAAATAAAAGGGCATACATTACAAATGATACAGCAGAATACAGCTGAATCATAAGACTATCAGAAACAAGCATATACCAAAAATTACATAAACTAGAAGAAATGGGTACATTTCTAAAACATACAACCTAAAAAGACTGAATCAGGAAGAAGTAGAAAATCTGAACAGACCAATAATAGGTGAAAAGATTCAACCAGTAATAAGAAAAATAAATAAATAAAATTAAAAAAAAAAAAGAAGAGGAAACTCCAGGATCTGGTAGCTTCACTGGAGAATTCCAACAAACATATAAAGTAGAATTAACATTAATCCTCTTCCAAATACTGAAGAGGATGTAACTATTCCAAATGCATTTTACAAGACCAGCATTACTTTGATACCAAAACCAGGTGAGGTTACCACTGGAAAACTATAGATCAATATCCCTGATGAATATAGATGCAAAAATTCTCAACAAAACATTAGCAAATCAAACTCAAGAACACATTAAAACACGTTTTAGAAAAGAACACAGTTTAAAAATTGTAAACAAGGGCACCTGGGTGGCTCAGTCTTTAAGTGTCTGCCTTTGGCTCCAGTCCTGATCCCAGGGTCCTGGGATTAAGCCAGCATCAGGTTCCCTGCTTGGCCAGAAACCTGCTTCTCCCTCTCCCCGCCCCCCTGCTTGTATTTTCTGTCTCTCTCTCTGTCAAATAAATAAACAAAATCTTTAAAAAAAAATAAAAAGTGTAAACACGTACACTGGGGTGCCTGCACGGCTCAGCTGGTTGGGCCTCAGACTCTTGATTTAGCGTCATGGCATCAGGGTCATGAGATCAAGCCCCAGGTGGGTTTAGGATTCTCTCTCTGTGTGTCTCTTTGCTTCTTCCCCCTCTCCCCACTCATGTGCTCTCTCTTTCTCTCAAATGAACAAACAAACAAAAAAAGAATTGTATACCATGGCCACCATGTATGATTTATCTGTAGGATGCAAAGACAGTTCAACATACACAAATTATCAAGTGTAATGCATCACATCAATAAAATAATGTTATGTTATAATATGTTTAACAATACCTTATCCATATACTCATGACTTTTTTTTTTTTCCCCCGCAAAAGACTTTATTTCCATTTGGTCAACTACATTGAGGGCTCCAGGGTGGATAAAAAGCTTCTAGTAGCTACAGGGAGACTCTGGCAAAAGCCCTGACACCCAGGGGGACGTGAGAGGGGCCCCTCAAAGCTGCTGGGTTTTAAAGTCTCCTAATCATATTTAAAGGTTAACCTTTCAAAGAGATACACCTAGCACAGCCTGGAGCTAGTCAGCCTAGGGAGAATGGTTAGTCAGGGTCTGGCCATCTGTTTTTAAAGTTTTTATTTAAATTCCAGTTAGTTAACATACAAGACAATATTAATTTCAGGTTCACAATATAGTGATTCGACACTTCCATAGAATACCCAGTGCTCATCACAAGTACACTCTTTAATCCCATCACCTATTTAATCCATCCCCATCCACCTCCCTTCTGATAGCTATCATTTTTTGTGTGTGTAGTTAAAAGTCTGTTTCTTGATTTGCCTCTCTCTCTACACACAAGTAAGATCATGTGGTGTTTGTTTTTCTCTGCCTGACTTACTCAGCTTAACATTATACTGTCTAGCTCCATCCGTGTCATTGCAAATGCCAGGGTTTTATTCTGTTTTAGGCAGAGTGATATTCCGGTGTGGGGGTGTGTGTGTGTAGACATATATATGCACACACATCCCATCTTCTTTATCCATTCATCAGTTGGTAGACAATTGGGCTAGGTCCATAATTTGGTGATTGTAGATAATGCTGCTATAAACATCAGGATGCATGCATCCATTTGAATTACTAATTTTTTAATTATTTTTGTAAATACTCAGTAGTGCAACTGCTGGATCATAGGGTAGTTCTTTTTTTAACTTTTTAAGGAACCTCCATACTGTTTTCCAAAGCAGCTTCACCTGTTTGTATTGCCAACAGTGCAGCAGGGTTCCCCTTTCTCTACATCCTTTCCATCCGTGTTGTTGATTTCAGCCATTCTGACATGAGTGGAGTGATACCTCAGTGTAGCTTTGATTTATATTTCCCTGAAGATCAATAATGTTGAGGATCTTTTTCATGTGTCTGTTGGCCACCTGTACGTGTTCTTTGGAAAAATGTCTATTCAGGTCTTCTGCCCCTTTTAATCAGATTATTAGAGGTTTGTTTGGGGGTTTTTTGGTGTTGAGTTGTATTATTTATGTATTTTGGATATTAACCCCTTATCAGGCATAAAAATTGCAAATACCTTCTTCCATTTAGTAGGTTGCCCTTTTGCTTTGTTGGTGGTTTCCTCCATTGTGCAAAAGCTTTTTATTTTAGGATAGCCCTAATAGTTTAATTTTGCTTTTGTGTCCCTTGACTGAATAGACAGATCTAAAAAAAGTGTTTTTATGGTTAATGTCAAAGAAATTACTCTGATGCTTTCTTGTAGTTTTGAGGTTTCAAGTCTCACATTGAAATCTTTAATTCATTTTGAGTTTATTTTTGTGTATGGCTAAGAGAGTGATCCAATTTTATTCTTTTGTATGTAACTGTCCAGTTTTCCCAGAACTGTTTGTTGAAGAGACCCATTTATGATTTTAATTTGCATTTCCCTAAAGATCATTGATGTTGAGAAACTTTTCATCTACCTGTTAATCATGTGTATGTTTTCTTTGGAAAAATGTCTATTTAGGACCTATGCCCATTTTTTAATTCGATTTTTTTTAATATCAACTTATGTGAGTTCTTTATATATTTTGGATATGAAGTCCTTATCAGTTATATCACTTGCAAATACCTTTTCCCATTCAATAGGTTGGCTTTTTATTTTGTTGATGGTTTCTTTTGCTATGTAAAAGCTTTTTACTTTGATACAGTTCCATATATTTGTTTGTGGGGTTTTTTTGCTTTTGTCTTTGCCTGAGGAGATAGATTTAAAAAAACAGTGCACAGACTGATGTGCAAAAGCTTGCTGCCTAAGTTTTCTTCTAGGATTTTTACAGGTTCCAGTCTTACATTTAAACCTTTAATCCATTTTGAGTTTGCTCAAAATGGATTAAGTATAAGAAAGTGGTCCAATTTTACTCTTTTACACTTAGCTGTCCAGTTTTTTCAACACCATTTGTTGAAAGGATTGGCTTTTCCCCATTGTATGTTCTTTCTGCTTATATTATGTTTAAATTCCATAAAATCAATACTAAGATCAATTAATTAAATTAGATTTTGTCTTTATATATATAGCCATATGCTCTGTTTGATTTTTGAAAGAATTTTTATTGTTTTAAAATATTTTATTTATTTATTATTTGACAGAGAGAGAGAGACAGAGCACAAGCAGGGAGAGCAGCAGAGGGAGAGGGAGAAGCAGGCTCCTTAAGGCAGGGCTTGAATCCAGGACCCTTGAATCAAGACCTGAGCTGAAGGCAGGAGTTTAACCTAATGAGCCACCCAGGTACCAAAAGAACTTTATTTTTGAAGATGTCTTTCAAATAGAACTATTTTATAGGTCCACCAATATAAAAAAAGAAATCTCAGGCAATTGATAAGTATTTCAAAAATTCCACAATTTGGGGGCGCTTGGGTGGCTCAGTTCATTAAGCATCTGCCTTCAGCTCAGGTCATAATCTCAGGGTCCAAGGATGAGGCCAGTACTGAGCTCCCTGCTCAGTGGGTATCCTACTTCCTCTCTCACTCTTCCTGCTTGTGATAAAATGAAAATGGGGACAGGGCTGTGTTCATAAAAACATGATTGTAATGAATGAGCATATATCTTTCTAAACTGGAAAGGGGAGGAATGTGAGAAGTAGAAGGTAGTAGGATCAAAACATTGTAGATAATCTACGCAGTTGAAAGAGTGATGGAATTTTAGAGGGATTGAGCTGGAAGGATAAATGGGGCTCCTAGGGTTGTTTACTTGTAATTGGAATTTTATGGAAATGAAAGTCCCTAGATGATTATTGTAGTAGAGATTTCTGATCCCAAGGCGCAAACCTTCTAGTGAGTACCCTCTTGGGAGAATGCTGTTTATCTTGATTTATCCTGATGGGGCAAGCTACCTGGTACAAATATTTTGTACAATTCTCAGTGGTTTCCCAACATTAATTTAAGCAGATATTACCAATTTAGTTTCTTCACATTCTTTCTTAAGTCTGTTCCAGCTATGTCTGCTTCCTTAATTTTATTAAGTAGATTGAGCAATCAGGAAAGAAATATTTTTCATCCACTCAAAGCAATGGGTATATATTTTCCAGAAAAGATTGATTGCAACTTTTTTTTTTTTTTTTTTGTATAACTAAAGTCTAAAGTATTTTGAAATATCTTCCTCCACATTATAATAGGTTTGGGTGTCCTAGCTTCCTGAGTGTAATATGTCTTTATTCCTATGTGAAAAGCTCTTGGCAGATGGTTAAACCAGTTCTGTGGGCTCAGCTCTGTTTAATAATATGTTTCAGTCAGAATTCTCTCTTGATCCTATCTGCTGTTTTTTTCTGACACTCTTAACCCTTCTAACCACATCTTCTTTAGCCATTATTTTATTCCTGGAGGAAATGAGCGATATTTAGCCTTGACCTTCTAAGTGAAATCACCAATCAGGTTTCTACCACCCTCTGCCCTGGCTGTGACTTGGTTGCCTGCCTGAATTGATGTGACTTCTATAGTTTCTCATTAGTCTCCTTTTCCTCCTTAACCCCAAAGGTTTCTTTTCAGCTGATGGTTTTTTGTTTTTTTTAAGGTATTGTTCTTGCAATAATGATCCTTGTATTCTGTGACTTTAACCAGGTAGCATTATTAGTAAGCAGAGATACAGATGCCTTAAGGTGATCTGTTTAAAGCTGGAAGGTTAATTACTGGTAGAGGCAGACCTGGAATTCAGGTCTCCTGACAACCTGTTTCAAACATTTTTTTAAATTCATTTACTGCCAAAAAACAAAACAAGTAAACACACACACACACATAAACATACACACACACACAAACCCACCAAATAAAAAGTTTTTATCTCTAGGCACAGAAAAAGTGAACATAATTTCAGTATGCTCTGGAAGCAGGGTGTTCCAATTAGGCTGATGGAGCACTGATGGAAGGTACCTAGTATATAATCAATAATAATCTATTGACTGAAAACAATGGACTCATCATTCCCTGTGATTTTTCTTTAGTGAAAACTGCATTTTTAGTCCCTTTCCCTAAATATATCTGAATATTTTCAGTACTATAAATAGCTGTCATAAGTTTTTGCACTTTTTATTATTGTTGTTGTTATTTTTAACCAATTACTTGTTTTTATTATTAATCAATGACTATTTTTGAATTACTATTCTATACAAGTAACATCCATCTATAATATAAAACCCTTTATTATTTATTATTTATTGAGAGAGCACACACAGTGAGAGGGAGAGGGAGAGAAAAATCTTAAGTAGGTTCCATGCCCAGTTCAGAGCCTAATACAGGGCTCTATCTCAGAACCCTGAGATCATGATTTGAGCCGAAATCAAGAGTCAGCTAAGTGAGCCACCCAGACATCCCTATAATATAAAACCCTTTAAAGTAGTTGGTAACATTCCTATTTTACAGCTGAGGAAACTAAAATTCAAAAAGATTAATTTTTCAAAGGTCGGAAACTAAAACTTTGCTACATCATCCTGGGTGTTCATGCCCTTCCCAAAGAACAAGATTGGTATCATGAAGACATGGATTGTTTCTATCCATGGTATTAAAATTTTAATGTGTTAGCCACAAAAATTTCTCATAAAATTAAACATAAAAAGAAGTAATAAAGATGTGATTTTCCATTCCACCTGATTTATGAGAAACAATTAGGAATCATAGTAACTGAACAAGCATTCTAAAATGAGAATCCAACTAGAATTGATAATTGAACTCTAATCAGCAAAATCATTTACATGATATTTAGAATGTTGTAAGTTTCTGTTGTCACAGGATTGCAGCATTAAAATTATTAGATAGCAAATCTGCACAATCAGTTAAAAACCATTCATTCAGAATTTCAGACCAAATTAAATATTGCTTAAGATTTCTTTAATAATGTTTTCCTGGACTACAAGTACTTTAAAAAGTATTCATTTTTAAACACAAGGTCATACAACATCTTTGATGATAATCTATTCATTTTAAATTTTCAAAATGCCATTTATTTAGTCAATTATAAAGAAATACTGCTATTTATTATCTTATCCTAAAATTTGCCAAACTGTATGACAAATAATAAATCAGATTTAATTGGTTTGATTCACATTATATTCATTATCTAAAGACATGATAAAGATTTCTGAACTCTGTGATAATTATAAAAGCAACATGATTTTACTGATCAAATGGCATGAATACTAGCGTTTTTTCCTTGGCCAATAAACACATCCACTTGGAAAATGGACACACAGTTTTGATAAGAGTAAAAGTCTTTGCTGAGGAGAAGCCATGCCAACATATTTTTCTGGTGTCGTGGTGATTATATTTTCTAGCTTCAAAATATTTAAATATTTTAAAGAAGGTAAATAATAATTTTATAACAACATATAAATTATATTTTATGATAGTTTTTTCTCAAATATGGAAAAGAGTTGCATAAATGAAGTATTCTAGTGCATGTAGGCTTCACATCTGTCAAGCACATGTCTACTTAAAATTGAAATGTTTATCTGCCCCTGAAGTAAGTACTACTTAATAATTTGATTATATCCTAAACATAGGAATTTTAGTATGCTTGTTAAATAAATGTTAGCACATGTTCCCTCATATGTGTATTAGTTAAAGAATAAAAAACAGTAAGTTCTCCATAATGGCATATTGCTAGTATATAATAAACTATCAAGATAGAATGAGGAAAAAAATAAAACTCATTATTTATGTATTATATAATTGCAGATACTGAAAATCAAATTTATGTGAATAAATTTCTAGAAATGAGAATTTAGCTTGGTTGTAGTTCTGTATAATAATAAAAGTAAATAGTTGCAAAATAAAAATGTTTTAAAGAGATACTATTTCATGTTAATGAATTTTCTAAAGATTTTTTTTTTATTTGATAGAGAGAAAACAAGAGAACATGAGCAGTGGGGGAGAGAGAGAAGCAGGTTTCTCGCTGAGTAGCGAGCCCTACATGGGGCTCCATTCCAGGACCATGGGATCATGTCCTGAGTTGAGGCAGACGCTAAATCAACTAAGCCACCCAGGAACCTGTCATATTTTTTTTTAAATTCTGACCCGAAATAGATGTAATCAAAATGGACAAGATTTTATTGAAGAAAATAATTTTTTTCAGAGACATTAAAGAAATTCCAAATAAATGTGACATATACCATGTTCACAAATTAAAAAACTGTATTTTATAAAGATAATTCCAATCAATATTGTAGCAATGTTTTAATATTTTAAATTAATGATTTAATATAAAAATCCAGTCATGGATTTTTGCTTTTGCTTTTATGGAACTTGACAAGCAAATTACAGAAATTATATGAAAGATAAAATATCAAGAGTTGTAAAGATTTACATGAAGAAAAAGAAGGTGAAAAACTTGCCTTGTATGATGTTAATATGATGTTAATATAATATAGTTTTATTCTTACAAGGTTATAGAATTTAGATAATGAAATCCGGACGTAAATTGGCTTAGACAGTACATCCTTAGTTTTTCATGTTGTGTCCCCAGAGTCATTGTTTACATATAACACCTGTGCTCCATGCAATACGAGTACTGTATGGTGACCAACATAACATAATTAAAAAGAATAAAAATCAATTGGCTTATAGATAAATGGGACAGAATAGAGAGACCAAAAACAGATGCACATATTTATAGATACTTAAGGCAGAGGTAACATTGGAAATCAGTGGAAAATTAAAAAAATATATATATGTGGGAAAAAATGATACCTACTTCACATCATATTAAAAAATATATATATATATTCAGGTGGATTGAAGCCCTAAATACTTAAAATTTTAGAAGACAATATAGGAGGCAAACCAAGAAACAGAATCTTAACTATAGGAAGAAACTGATGGTTACCAGAAGGGAAGGGGAAGTTGAGTGGAGGTGGATGAAATTAGTGATGGGGATTAAGGAATGCACTTGTGATGAACACTGGGTATTGTATGGAAGTGTTGAATATTGTACACCTAAAACTAGTATAACATTGTATGTTAACTGGAACTTAAATGAAAACTTTAAAAAATAAAAAAATAAATAAAAGATAATATAGGAGAATATCTTCATGACTTCAGAATAGGAAAGTATTTCTTAAAAAATAAGATAAAAGAGGAAAAGAACCATTGAAGAAGATTGATTTTTAGAATTTTGTATTAAAATTATGAAATTTTGTTAATCAAAATAAACCTTAAAGAGAGTGTCAAGACAAACCCTGGAGTGGGTCAAGATATTTCAATCTCATAAGTAAAAATTATCTAGGGGCCTCCAACTGCCTCAGTCAGAGAATGTGTGACACTTGATTTGGGGGTCGTGAGTTCAGTCTCCACACTGGGTATAGAGATTACTTAAAAAAATTTTTTTGAAATATTTTCAAAAGATCTAATATTCAAGGGCTCCTGGGTGGCTCAGTTGGTTAAGCAACTGCCTCCGCATCAGGTCATGATCCTGGAGTCCTGGGATAGAGTCCCACATCGAGCTTCCTGCTCTGCAGGGAGTCCGCTTCTCCCGCCGAACTATCTCCTCTCATGCTCTCTCTCTCTCTCAAATAAATAAATAAAATCTTAATAAATCCAAAAAAATCTAATATTCAGATTCATGATCAAAAAAGCAAAACAAAATAAAACCAGTTAAAAAAACTACAAAAGTCTTAAACTGACTTTTCACAATAGAGGCACTGCAATGGGAAAAAGTGTTCAACTCAATTAGGTAACAAGGAAATGCAAATTTTAAAAAACAGCGTGGTATCCTTACAAATCCTCCAAATTTGGGAAAAATTAATAATCTGATAGTAACAAGATATCATGGAGTAAAGGGAAATCGTAAACCTACTGGAAAGATTGTATATTTTCAAAACCACTCTAGAAGCAACTTGGTGTTATACAGTAAAGATGTGCATACCCAAGAATTTCACAATTCCCCTATGTACATACCTAGCTAAGCTTTTACACATGTACAAGAGATGCACACAGCAATGTCCATTACTGCATTGTTGGTAATAGCAAAAGCTGACAATGACCCAAATGTCCATCAACAATTAAGTGATAAATTATGGTATATTGAGATGATAGAACATTATTCAACAATATAAATTAATGAAATACAGCTACAACCTACACTATAGATCAATTTCAGAAGCAAGGATGAATGAAAAGTGCAAGGCACAAGAGTATATAAGGTAATTCTAAAAATTCAAAAATGGGCAAAACGAAACATATTGTTGAGAAATTCATATATAAATGTTAAAAATAAAAGAAAAGCTAGAGAATGATCCATCAACAAAATCAGAATAATGGGTAAGAATTGTGACCGTGGTGGGCCATGCAGTAGAGTTTTGGAAGTTCTGGCAATACTCTGGCTCTGACCAACATAATGGTTACATAAGTTACATATGATTTCATAATTTTTTAAAGGTATATACAAACGGTTTATACACCTTTCTCTTTGACATGATATAACTAAATTTTGACTTGTTCTTTAAAAAGTCTACCTTCCACCAAAAGCACTCTACTACTGCTAAATCGCCTAGGCTGTAGACTACCCCTATAACTATGTTTTTTTTTACACTTCTGCCATTTAGTTTTTTTCCCTTTAAATTGTTTGTTTGTTTGTTTGTATTGGTTGTTTTGTTATTGCAAAGGGAATCTATGTGACAAAGGTATTAGATTTTTTTTCCCCTAAAGTTAATAGGTTAAAAAGAAATTGGTGTTTTTGCAGTTCCTAGTAGGGGAAAAAAAAAATAATGCATGTACCTTATAACACATACCAGTTATTGTTTATTCCACTGAATTTGCTCAATATTTGTAGTACCTCTTGGGTTCAAAAGACATCTCAAATAGACATAAACTGGAGCGTTGGCAGTTCACAGAGGGCACTATTACTGCAGGCAGTAATACTGCCTGCTTTTAAGTACTTTGTGATGTACTCACTTTATCACAACATGAATATTCCTAGAGATTAAGAAGAATAATAGTTTAAGACTTCCAGGAGAGATTTAGTTTCATCTAGAGGAGACAGGAGAGAGAGAGAGGCAGAGGTAGGGACAGAGACAGAGAGAAACTTGGGTTTATCATCAACCCTTAAGAAGGGCAATCACAATCAGAAACATCAGAAAAGTGACAGAAACAAATGAGACAACTGAGTGGTTCAGCATTTATTGTTTGCTAATGAAACAAGTGCTTTTTCACCCTTAGTATTAATAGTAATAAGATCTTTGAATATAATGCATGCTTCTTGGAAATTGCCTTTTTTCTCTAGTTGCTATGTAATATTTCACCTTTAATCGTAAGAGATAGATGGTGTTTAACCTGCTCTGCAAGATATTTTACCAGATAGCTCAATTTCTTTTAGAATGGTAGATGAGGTTTTATTCTCACTCAAGACAGCCAAGAGAGTGTAAATAAGACACTTGTTCATTATTGCCTCCATCCTCCCAACAGCTTTAGATATGTGCTAGTGTGGGAGGTTTTAAAATAAAATTATTTGTACATCATTTGGCAAAAATTATCTTACAAAACTTCTGTACCAAGTTTTGATATTTTGACAAGTTAAAACAAAACAAAAAATAGATTTTAAGCTTAGAGTTTAATAGACCCTTTGTTAAAATTAACTTAAAGAATCTTAAAATTGAGAATAGTAAAAATAAAAAACTGGAATATAAACCAAGTCTCATCATGAAGATTACCTAATTTGTTACATTTGTAATTGTTTACATTGTTTACGTACTTGAAATTTTTATATTTTTTATATTGTGCCAACTCAGCCTGGTGCACTCTCATTGCAATGTTAATGATTTAAATAATTGTTTTATATATCAAAATAATACATTAACAATATAGATGATCTAGATAGTTAAAAATATAAACAGATCTGAAAATATTTCCCTGGACATCATTACTATCAATGCTTATCAAGCAACTATTGCCCTAAATTCAACAAATGCAGTGTACTCCTTCCTGTGTTACTGCCTTAGAATTTACTTTAAATACTAGAAATCTTGAAATCAATTTCCTAGCCTACTGCCCACACTAACCACACTTCTTATTTCTCCTGGCTTTGTTTCTTCATCCAAGTTAATTTATTTACTCTCTAACCACAGAATCTCCTCTCCAGGTCAGTGATTATCTCACTTTCTCTGATTTAGTCTTTATTTGGAATACTTTGCCTTCCTAGGACCTTCCAGTTTCCCAAAGGAAATTTTCCAAGTGAGAACAGCCATAATAATTACTACTTCTTTTTATGTACCAGACACTGCAACTAGCATTTCATATGCTTTATGTCACTTATTACCCGAAATAAAGGAGAGTTATTATTATTATTATTATTATTATTTATACTGATAAAACAACTGAGACTAAAAGAAGTTGGATGAGTTACCCAAGGTCAAAGTGCTATCTAACTCAAGTCCACACTTCTAGCCCCAAGACTAAGTTTGGAAGATCCTGGGCTAGAAATACTCTCTATTTACTTACCCTTGTAGATTGCAGTGCTCATTTCTGTGAATATGCATAGATCCTTATTCAGTTTTTATCACAAGGTTGAGAGATTAAGTTTGTGAGTTTTCTCTTTCCAAAACTTGGCATTAATGACATACACAATCGAAGCTAAAAATCTACTTCTAATATCAACAGAATGAATAGAAGGATAGGACAAAGTATCTAATTGATAATGTATTTTTTAAAAGATTTTATTTATTTATTTTATTTTTTTTAAATATTTTGTTTATTTATTTGACAGACACAGCAAGAGAGGGAACACAAGCAGGGGGAGTGGGAGAGGGAGAAGGAAGTTTCCCACGGAACAGAGAGCCTGATGTGGGGCTTGAACCCAGGACCCTGAGATCATGACTTGAGCTAAAGGCAGAAGCTTAATGACTGAGCCACACAGGTGCCCCAATAATGCATATTTTTAATATAATAATTTATTATAATATTATAAATATAATATTATAAGTATAATAATTTATTATCTCAGTTCTTTGACTCTTTTATTTTGTCTTTAGATCATTATTTGCTATATTTATTATTTGCTGTTATTTGCTCTAAATTAAAATACAGTCTTTTTTAAAGTGGTAGCTGTATCTTCCTTATTCTGTATTCCAGTCCTCCTAGCATATTTGGTTCATGAATAAATATCAAATTAAATGGAAAAATCTATACTTTACTTATAACTAGATGAAGTACAGAAGAGCAGGGTCCCAAATAAATATCAGAAACCTCAATTTTCCTGTCTTATTTTCTATCTAGTTTATTACATTATATATTATACATAAGCACTACATATTTGTTTCAATCACGAAACTATTTAGAAGGAAATAATAATGCTGTTGATAAAAATAAAATTGGATCATTAAGAAATCAAATCAATATGATTTTTGTAGTAATGTACCATAAAACTAATTGATAATAGTGTCAAGAGGATAGAATTATTGGCACCTGGGTGGTTCAGTTGGTTAAGTGAGGGCCTTCTGCTCAGGTCATAATCCTGGAGTACTGGGATTGAGTTCTGCATTGGGATCCCAGCTCCATAGGGAGTCTGCTTCTCCCTCTGACCTTCTCTGCACTCATGTTAGGTTGATGAAAGCAAGAACAGAAGAAATTTAAGGAGGCAATGGGAGCCAAATGAAAAAAGCCACATACTGTGGGATTCCAACTACATGACAATCTGGAAGAAGCAAAATTACAGAGATAGTAAAAAAAGGAATAGTTGTTGCTAGAATTTAGGGAATGGGGAGGGATGAATAGGCAGAGCACAGGATGTTTTTATGGCAGTGAAACTAATCTGTACACTATACAATGGTGGATACCTATAATTATACAATTGTCAAAACCATAAATGTACAACACCCAGAAGGAACCCTAATATACACTATGGACTTTGGATGGTAGTGAAGTGTCAATGTGGGTAACAAATGTACCTTTCTGGTGGGAATTTTGATAGTGGAGAAGGGGATGTGTTTGTTGAGACAGGGTGTATTTAAGAGCCCTTTGTACTTTCTAGTCCCTTTTTCTGTGAACCTAAAACTTCTCTTAAGGATAAGGTTTATTAATTTAAAAATATATATATAGACATTGTGAGAGACATTCTGAAGGAATCTTATACTCAGATTCTCACCTACCAGAAATAATTCACATTAGAAATAATTTGTCAGTAGTACACTGAAGTATGGGTCTAAAGATCTTGGTGCCATTTCTGCCTCTCCACTATTAAAGTGGGTATCAGCTTCCTATGACTGGTCCCTCATATCCGTTTTGAAGCCATTATTCCCTGGCACCTACATAGATGCCTGGAACATAGGAGGTATTCAATAATATTTAGGGAATGAATGAATGAATGAATGAGTAAATGAATGGACCATACTTCTTTCATAGGGTTGTTATATCTAATGAGATAATGTATCGTAAGTGCTTTACGAACTATAAAGAAATAGAGATATGAAAACATTATTAACTAATTGGAAGTTCAATTTAGACTTATTTTAAAAGTTCTGGAGGCTTAAGTGGGTAGAAGAAGAATAAATGAAACAAGATGGGATTGGGAGGGAGACAAACCATAAGTGACTCTTAATCTCACAAAACAAACTGAGGGTTGCCAGGGGGAGGGGGTTTGGGAGAAGGGGGTGGGATTATGGACATTGGGGAGGGTATGTGATTTGGTGAGTGCTGTGAAGTGTGTTAACCTGGTGATTCACAGACCTGTACCCCTGGGGATAAAAATATATGTTTATAAAAAATAAAAAATTAAAAAAATAAAAAAAAAATTTAAAAAAAAGAAAAGAAAACAACAACTATAGAAAAAAAAAGTTCTGACAAAGCTATTTAACAATTAAAAGGATTACTTTCAAAATAGTGAGTTCTTTGTCCTTAAAGTAGTTAAATATTAAAGTCGAATGATCTTCTATCTGATAAGCAATAAATCTAACTCCTGCTGTGAGAATAGGGTGGCATGCAATGTTAAGATTCTATAATATTTTAGATATGATAGCCAACATATGCTGAATGTTTATTGAGTGTCAGACACAGTGCTAATTACTGTGCATTGCCTCACAACTGTTTGAGAGACTGATCCACTCACAAAACAGAGGCTCAGAGAAGTTAAGGAACTTGTCTGCATCACAGGATAGGAAGTAACTTGAACCCAGGTTACAGGAGGACTTGAACCCAGATATATCTAGCTCCTGGACCTTTGCTTAAAAGTCTGTATCAGTATATTATACTGCTTCATAAAAGCATCTGTATCTCCTTGACTCATTACTGTGGCCATCACTAACTCTGAAATCCTTGTTCTAATTTATCTGCTAAACTTTGATAAACAAACTAAAGGTTTTAGAGGAGAGGGGATGGAGGTACAGGTGAGCCTGGTGGTAGGTATTAAGGAGGGCACATATTGCATGGAGCACTGGGTGTGGTACATAAACAATGAACCTTGGAACATTGAAAAAATAAAATTTAAATAAATAAATAAATAAACTGTTAATAGCTGCTTGGTGATTCAAGTCTATATTATCAGTCCTAACAAATCAAAAATAGCACTTTTGATTTTATTAATTCCCCCACTACAAATGGTATATAAGAAAAGAAGAAAAAATTTATAACATAATATTTTGAGTAACAAGATATTAAAACTTTTTTTTTTAAATAAGGCATCACTGAGACTTAATATTTGAAGCAACACTGCTGAAGACTATGAAACTTATTAGAGAATCAGGTTTCTTTCATCTGACCAGACATTATTATAAACTTTATAATAACAATAATTTAGTAGATGATTGCTGCCCCAAGCATATGAAAATGTTCCAAGTAAACGTCTAATTACCAATCCTCAATTTAAAGATGCATAGTCCTATAAAAGGCACTTTGTGCTTCAGGATAGTATGGAAATAATTCTGCTGCTCATTTCACATTGCTCAAAGTGTGTGTTGTTCATCTTGACTGTATTTAGACCTGATTATAACTTAGGCTATGACGCATTGACCCTTGACAATTATATTAAGAACACTTTTTTTTAGTTAATCTGTGCTCCCTAAATAAGCATTAAGCCAAAATAAAAGGATGAATTAGAATGAGTGAAAAATAGCTTTGTCCTTTTTCCTTTTAGTTGAGTTTGTCACTATATCTAATACAGAACCGGTAATAAAGAGCAGTAGGTTATAGCTTTTTGTGAATGACCTAAATTTGTGTGCATTTGCCTAATAGTATCTTTAAAATTTACTTACAGAATGGATTCCATATTTGGTCAAATAACTGAATTAAAAACAAAGCTTTCTCCCTGGGCTTTCTGAATGAGTTTTTTTAGTTATTTAATTACATTATGCTCGGAACTGAAAGAGATATTAGAAACCACCTGGATTAATTCCCTCACTTTATAGGTTAAAGAAATTACCTCTAAGTGAAATGACTTACTTCTTTGCGCACAAACAATGGGGCAGAAGATGTCTTAGAGGGGCGGCTGGGTAGTTCAGTTAGTTAAGCAGCTGCCTTCAGCTCAGGTCATGATCTCAGGGTTCTGAGATGGTGCCCTAGTCCTCAAGCTCCCTGCTCAACAGGGAGTCTGCTTCTCCCTCTCCGTCTGCCCCTCCCCCCTGCTCCTGTTCTCTTTCTTGCTTTTGTTCTCTCTCTCTCTCAGATAAATTTAAAAAATAAATAAATAAAAATAAAGATGACTTAGATCCAAAGTATCTTAATTCCTAGCCTTTCTTCCTATTACATGTTTCACACAAGAATTCTTAATTGTACTATAGGGTAAATTCATGTCCTTTTCTACCTTTTTAAAGTGTCATTGCCAGGGCACCTTGGTGGCTCAGTAGGTTAAAGCCTCTGCCTTCAGCTCAGGTCATGATCCCAGGGTGTTGGCTTTCTGCTCAGCAGGGAGCCTGCTTCCCTTCCTCTCTCTCTGCCTGCCTCTCTGCTTATTTGTGATCTCTGTCTATCAAATAAATAAATAAAATATTAAAAAAATAAATAAAGTGTCATTGCCTGCCCCAATTTCCAACCCCTTCCTCTAAATCCCAATCAAAATAGTATACCAAAGTATTAATAAAAATGAACCAAGAGAAAATAATATTAAGTTGATAATATACTTAATCTTCCTTTATTGTGTTCTCAGATTGTGATAAAAGACATATCCTACATATGTGTAAGACACAGATGTTATTTACAAACAAGGCTTTAAGTTTTCAGTATTTCTTAAGCTTCATTTTAATAGTAGCAGATACAAAAATTAAAGTGACTAATACAATATATTTAAAGCAAGGCAAAATGCATTCATCCATGCATTTATTCACTCAACATTTTGGTGGTATTTGATTTGAGCCAGTCTCCATATTAATATGTACAGGGTTAAATGATTAATAAAACAATGAATATAAATAAATTCAGAATTGCCCTTATGGAGCTTATATTGTAATGAGGAAAGAAACCTAAAATAAATATCACACTAATCTGTAGTATCAAATTGGGTTAAGGAATGTACTTTTCTTTCCAAATAATAGAAATCTGATCCTGTGCATATGTATAACAAAAGAAACAGGCCAAGCAAGGTCTGGGGCAGTCAGGGGTACTTCTCAGAGGAGGTGACATTTAAACTGAAGAATTGGTATGAGCTAACTAGCCAAATGGAAGGCAACAACAGTGGAGTGAGAGAGTATTCCAGAACCAAAGCCTTGTGGCTGACATTAGTGTGCTGCATTTTTGCATTCAAATAATAGAAAGACATCTTTTGAGAACTTTATATTGGAAAAAATATTTTATTCCTTTGTGGAGAACAAAGCATGAAACAATTGCTGACACATGGTAAATGTTTAATGAATACTTCAGTGAAAGAAAGACACTTGTAGGTATAAGGCTATGAAATCCAATTGGTACCAGAACTTTGAGTCCTGAGGTGGCGAGTGTCCTAAAAATAGCAAGGAAAAGTGAACTGCCTTGTTTAAAGATGCCAAAGAAAATGATATAGTCTTACATGGTCACCCTTCAACTAAAACACTTGACCAAGACTATGAAAGTTTAAAAACTTTATTTACATTTTTCCACTAATTTTGACACCAAATAAACACTATTACTTTTCTTAAAGTAAGCATTAAAACATTATTACTTTATTTATTTATTTTGAGGTAGGGAGGGGCAGAGGGAGAAAATCTTTCAAGCACACTTCCCACTGATCACAGAGCCTGGCACAGGGCTTGTTCCTAAGACCCATGAGATCATTACCTGAGCAGAAACCACGTAGAACACTTAACCAACCGAGCCACTCAGGCACCCCAAACATTAATATTTTTGAAAATATGAGTGGTCTCAATTTTACTCCCAGCTAAAGTAATTTAAATAATTAGATTTAAGTAATTGTATTCACAATTCGGATTATTCTCACTAAAGGAAAAAAAGAACATTTTTTTTCCCATAGTATTTAAGCTGTCAAACTAATCTACTTAGATGTTCCTAATAATATAAATACCAGTTACATTTACCCAGTATACTCCATTCACTCTCTGTCTTTAGGCCCCAATTCATTCTAGTGTCAGGGCCTTTGAGTCTATTATTCCCTCTGACTGACAAGAATATTCTTCTCCCAGATTCTATGCAGCTGCCCTTCTCTCATCACTTAGATCTTAGCTTAATGTTACTGTATAAAAAAACCTCCCCCACTTTCCTAGGCAAGAGAACATAGCACAGTGCCTAGCACAGAGTAGGCATTCTACAAATGGTAGTTATTATTATTTTTAATGTTAAATAACAAATACCAACTCAACGCTTTCTATTACCCAAACACAGTGAAAGGCATTTTAAGCATTTTTAATTCTTACTACTACCAGATAACTATTATTATCTCTCATTAAATTGTTTGGCCAATGTCACTGAGGCAATAAGGGGCAGAGCATTTGTCTAAAATAAAAATTAAAAAAAAAAAAAACTGTATGTATTTTTTTTTTTGCAACATATACTTTTTGATTAAAAGAAACCAAATGCACAAATGATGTGGTTACATTGTACTTAGACCTAAAAAAATCAAGATGGTTGGGAAACATATTTTTTCTGATTGGATTACTCTGATAATGGGTTCACATTTCTCCAATTTGTGGCGCTGCTTACACTCCAAACTCAACTGAACTCAACTGAAAATTTGACTTGCTTTTTATTTATTTCTATTTGCTAGTCAATACTGACTTAAAATTCCTCCAATATTTAGAGTTACTCCTTACCACCCAAATTAGCTCTTGAGCCTTGTTAATAGCCAGGTTGTTTGACATAGGTGAAGAAAGGATCAGTGAGTATTAAAAGGGCACTGAGCAATGTTTTGTATGATTGTATGTCGTCCCCAGAAGAGGATAGTGACCTGCATGTCTATGACTAGGTGCAAATTAGAAGTTAGAAACCGGAACCTTTCTTATTCTGAGACAGATCTTGATAAGAACGAAACTGCAAGGCAGCTTCCAGAAAAAAGAATGCAGACAGATTCTCTGGGTTCACTGTAAGATTAGGGGGGAAAAAAATCATGGAATGTAGCCTGAGACCAGGAAAAGAGCTCAGAGTTATGGGTAAATAAGTAAAAACTACCTTAGAAATCAAGTCCACACTGTTCATTTTATAGAATAAAGAAAAAATCATAGAGTTAAAATAAAGGCCAATCAACAAGTGAGATCAGAAGTGGGGTTTTGTACTGACTTCCCAACACACTAAGTTACCCTGCATTGCCATCATAAAAATCAATTAACTGATGTTGATTTGACTCCACTCAGAAAGTAACTTGAACTAAATAGTGGGAGAGTTGCTCTCCAAGAGAGAACTAATAGAAAAAAATGATAAAGTGCATTATTTTAGTATTAACGAGGTTAGCCATGGTCAAGCTTTCTAATTAGGTCAGGATAATTTAAAATGGACTAAAAACTATCCCAGGTGGGGATGCTGAAAATTCATAATTTTGCCCTCTATGACCTGAGAGGTTTCAGAAGAACAGTAATTTATCCCCAGTTCCCATGAAATTTTGATATTTATACATGCAGCAGATTGAAAAGAAAATCCAAAAACTCACACAGACTCAAGCAGTAATAAAGATTTCAGTTCTTTATAAATACCTGTCCTTTTCCTTTTTAATCTGCATTAAGAAAATACTGGCAGGTTTCATGTCCAAATTAATGTGAAATGACAGATTATTCAGTTCAGAGCACTGTGAAAAGCTAGAGGGTAAATGATTCAATGCCACCTCAACTATGTTGTTGTTGTTTTAACTATGTTTTTTACTTAAAAAATTATCCGGGCCTGTTCCAATTCCATAGATTTTTCAGTTTTAGAAACATCTCACTGGAAAAGTTTAGAATCCAGTGCACAGTCACTCCAAAAGCATTTACCTAATTCATTGTGTTGGGTTTTAATTTCTCTCTCTTTATAAAATCAATTTCTTATTAGTGCTAAGTCAAATGCTTCCAAGGGAAAATGAAGAAATGCATATAGTTGACACGGGGTTTTATCAAGCTATTCAAGAGCCTATAAGGAAGAAATAACTTCAATATAAAATAGAAAGAAAATGTTATAAATATATACAAGTTTATATCTGGCAAGTAAATAGTGCTTTTCAAAATATGGTTCAAAGGAAGAACACCATTAAATTTTTACTAGCTTTGTACTGTTAATAAGGAAAAACCGATATATTCATGCTAACAGACACATGATAGCACCATGAAATGTTTCTTTAAACCAGTGAAAATAATGAAAAATATTTTAACAGGAATAATAAAGACCAGAATTTCAATCCTATCAAATTAAATTAACTCAAAATTCTTTCTACTATGTCTTCTACAATTTTACTCTGCCTCTCTACTATGGTTAAATAGCTACAGCTGTCTTCATGGACCTTCAAGAAAAAAATGTGGTCTGATAATTTATTCTAAAATGTTGTCATTAATCAGATATTGTGATGAGGAATTTGAGCACTAGTTAATCATTTGTTGACTTATTGTGTTATTATGAAACTTAGTTGCTTCCTCTAGTGAAAACATTTATAACATAATGTGCTAAGATCTGGGATACTGAGAAATGTAGTAGAGGTATAAGAAGACAATAGGAATCATGATGTATGGGTAGGAAAATAGTAAGTGAGGGGCAGGTAATATCATGCCAGTGGGAGCTGAGCAATAACAACAAAATTTAGAGAATGATAAGTAACTTACCAGACAGATAGGAGACTGGAAAACAGGAAAAGTCTCATGCAGGTGGAAGAAAACTATTTGCAAAGACCTAAACATGAACTCTTCAGAGAATGAACAAGTTCATTATGAATGTAAGTTAGGATGGGTGTAGATGTGAGAAAGCAGCTAGAAGTCTGAGATGAGATTAGAAAGGCAGAGAGAGATTAAGATTATGAAGAATACCATTTATTAGCTAGGAAGTTTGGATTTGACCCTGAACGCAGTGTGAAAACATGGATGGGCATTAAGTCGGTTGGTAGCATTATCATGTGACACATGTGAAGCAGTGGGATTCCAATGTAGGAAGTGGCCTGATACTGATAGCAGAGGGAGCAGAATTTCAGTAATATGGATAAACTCTGGGGAGAGGTTCAAAGGTTGTGATAGTAAGAGAAAATGGTAATGATATATTAAGCCTGGGCCCAAAGATGAGAACAAAGCAACATTAGGCACACAGTATCCTGAAGAGACTCCTAGAAATTTGGGACCAGATAGCTCCTTCAGAACCTAAGTAGCTGAATCAGTTCTGCTTATACAAATAGCTTCCCAGCATCATGTTACCATCCACCCACTCTCCACTTCCCACCTCTGTATATATGAGAATATTATACACAGGGAAAGACATTCTTTGTAGTCATTTCCTGAGTGGGTACTGCTAGGCTTTTCTCACCCTTCTCACCTCCAAATTCAAGTGACAGAAAGACTCCAAAGACTCATTCAAAGAAATCATAAAATTGGTATCTTGTTCTTGATTAAACACTTTCTTAGGTAACAGACTTGCTGATTGGTTCCTGGCCCTGTTTGAATGGGGGAGAAGATAACTGGACAGAAATGACAGAAAAGTAAATAGCAAGAAAGAAACCTACATTCCCATCGTTTAGAAAGGCAAGCATACACAGGATTCTTAAGGATTAGTTGGACTTTGGAGGAAGTTGACAAGTGTATGCTTTCTGGGTTGTATGACTAAAATGCCGGAGGAGGGAGCTGACAGAAAGTTGGAAGAGGCAGTACCTGAGGAAGTGGTTACATCAGGAAACTCTGCATTGGGAGGCCCCAAAGACTCTTTGCTGTGCTCACAAGAGCCAGTCTTTGGAAGTCTGCTTCAATAATGGCTCAGTGGATAGCAGCTTTACCCAGACTGGCAGCTATGTCCCAGTAAGGGACAGTAGTTGTTTTGTTTTGTTTTATTTTATTTTGCTTACTACCCAATTAATTAGAGTGATCTTTTCAACATAAAAAGAGGAAAAGAGGGAGGGACAGAGGGGTTGGGGGGGACAGGCAAAGGTCTAGGGCTGCATACCAATGCTATTTGGGGCTGGCAGTACCTGCACACTTAGAGAAGCACCCATAGCTCTAGGTTCGAACAAGATGGCATCTTGTGCCAGAGGGGATGTGTTCCAGATTGTCACACACCAGACAGGTGGGGCTGAGAATGGAGAATTCCCAGTGAGAATTAAGACATAAAGTTTGCAGTTTCATTGTGTTTTGAAATCAATTCAGCCATAAAAATAAGATTGGGATGGCAAGAGGCAAGAACACCAGAGAAAAGGCAGTGGAGGGCACCCACCCTGGAGTAAGGACAAAAGAGCTACAGCAACAGTACCAGGCAAGGGATCCCACCAAGGATGGGAGTATTGCACTGAGCCAGGTGGTGCAGGGGGAGCAGGGAGAGGAAGCAGGGAAAAAGTAAGTTGGATAAGCACAAGACACTGGATCCCTTTCTAGCCTTTCCTCCCTACTCTAACACATAGAGGGGAAAAGGTACTGGGAAAAGAAAAAGAAAAATGTGAAAAGAAATGATTCTCCATTTCACTAGCAGCTGCTGGGCCTTGAGTCTAAGTCACTTGTTAGTGCTGAGGTAGGAAGGAAAAGATCAGGAAATTAGAGATAAATTTTATCTTTGTAACAACGGAAAATCATCTTAAAGCTATGGGACCTTCTTGGATGTCTAAAGGAAGTTGAAAAATGTATTTGACAGAAAATAGTTAAAGGCAATGATTTGAAAAAATAAAGCCACTTCATGTTTGTTACCCACAGTAGAGTTTCTGGTAAGCCAAAAAACAAGGGAATGGATTTACGAGATATTTAAAATGTGCAATAGATCCAGCTTGACCAATTTGTTATGAGAGAAAAAGAAAAGTAATTGGTAATCTCTGAGTTAATAGTTTGAATTATGCCATGAGCTACCTCATCTATAAAACAATTTCATGGTGGTTCTTAAGCTTATTTTCATCACAGGCTCCCATGAGAATCTGAGGGAAGTTACACACTGTCCATGAAAATAGGTACACGCACACACAGAATTTTCAGAGACTCATGTAAAATAGAAAACATTGGAGTAGGAAGCCAATCTGAGGAAAAAGATTTGAGTATAGTTCTGAATATGTTAATTTTATTGTGTCCATGACAAATCCTTGTAGAGATGTCCTTCAAAAAGAAGGCAATATAAGTGTGTGCCTGGGTTGTTTTGTTTTGTTTAATGGCAAGCACTTCTGATACCAGTTCTGACAGGAAAATTGTCTCCTTCTCACTGTTTTTTTTTCAGAGCCTGGAGGTTCTGAAATTATTCAGTGGCTCGGTACAAAAGGTTCTGGAATTTCTTTAGGTTGCTCATAGAGATGCTCAGAGCTAAGGATGAAGCCCATTAATTAAAGTAACTTCTACACTTAAGCTTTCTCTCTCGCTTTCTAAAAGCTGTCATACATGTCCTTCTGGGTCACCTCACTTTTTCCTTTCAGCTAAATTGCATCTAAAGAGTAGAGCATAGTGACAGCCCAGACAACTTTGAGTGTGTTGCTCTTAGCTTTTCAAAAATCTTATGGATCAAGTTAAGGAATATGAGTTTCTCCCTTTTCCATCATCTATAGAAAACATGTGTCTTGTTATCCTTGAATTCCACTTCTGTCAGCTTTTATTGTAGGTGAGAGCTTCCACTAAGAGTGTGATTTTATGCAAAGCTTTCTTTTAGTGTTTACATTGGGTTAATGTCTGGTAGCTGAAAGTGCACTACAAATTCTGGAATGCAGCAGGGCCTAGTCTAAAATCCTGGTATTTATTTCAGTCCTTTTTGCCTTATTGTCTTCCTTTTCCCTTATCAAGTAAGTGGAACAATATTTGGGGATCTTTCTAAGAGTTAAAAGAAGGTAATGTTTTAAAAGAGCTTTGTATAGGGTATGGCTAATAAGAGTTTAATAAATGTTATCAAAACAAACTGTGTGAAATTTCTTTTCTTTTGGAAATCTGTCTATTTATTTATTTAATATTTTATTTATTTGACAGAAATATAGAAAGAGAGAGAGAGACAACAAGCAGGGAGAGCAGTAGAGGAAGAGAGAGAAGCAGCCTCCCCGCCAAGCAGGGAGCCCCTTTTGGGGTTCAATCCCAGGACCCTGGGATCATGACCTGAGCTGAAGGCAGACGCTCAACTATCTGAGCGACCCAGATGCCGCGGAAATTTCATTAAAAAAAAAAAAAAAAAGATTTGAACTACTTTGTCCTCAAGTCTTCATCTATAAATTAAATTGGCTAAGGTATATTTAGTTTAATCCAGTCCCCATTTATTGAGTACCAGCAAATATGGAGTTTATGAAGACAATAAGTGAAAGAGGTTACAAATTAGTGAGGAAGGTACTGACAGGCAACAAAAACAAATCAAAGAGACGGTTGGAAATCAGGGCTGATTAACCATGAATAAAATAATAAATGATGACAAACCAATAAATGATGATGAGTTTTCTCATGAGTAAATGAGACTAACAGTGGTCAGCTCACATAATGGTTAGAAGCATTTTGTGAAATAGTGTGGAATATTGGTGGGATGCCTGACATAAACAAAGTGATCACTAAAAGTTTATCATTAGTAGAATCTTTTCAAGACCTTCACAGGTCCTAAGCTCTCTTATTTTTTTAAAGATCCCATCCTAGACTTTATGTAGAATAATAAAATGTATCTATATCCCATAAAACTGTACTTTTTGCTATAAAGTATTTTAAATAATTTTATAACTTTATCATTGAAAATGTTAATATAATAGTAAATTTTTAATTATATGGTCATACTGGTAACATTTTAAATATAAAAATGGTAGAGATATGTTAAAGTTGACTGCTATAATATTACTTTGTATTATTTTCAACACTATAGTTATTTTTAATTGTTGGATCCAATGACTTTTTTTTCATGTCCCGAATCTTTATGCAGACCCTTAAAAATGCTGAGACTATATGCTCAATGGATAAAACACTCTAGCTGTTGGATACTAAGGCAAAATACAATAAATGTTCTAATGAGTTTCTGAAGAAACAAAAACAAAAGCAAAAAAACTCGAAGAAATAATTCTAACTAAAGAGAATTAAGGAGGAGTTCAGCTAAAACAAGTATTTGAGCAGTGATAAATAGTTGAGAGTCTGACCATTGAATAGTGTATGGTCTCATATGACTAGAGCAGTGATCTCCAAATAAAGATTTGAACAATGAGAATGTGTAGAATGTCCATTAAGGGGCAAGAGGAAGGAAAGGAGAAAATAGCATAACGTATCTGGTTCTATTTACAATTGTAATTTCTAACTATTGCTTGTTTACAATGTACTTAGTATATTAGTATAGTACTCTGTTTTTGTGTGTATGATGTGTACATAATTGTAAGTAAAATAAAATACATATATTGAGAATATATTACAAGACAGTTTCACTATTTACAAAGAACACCCCCCTATGATCAGGGGATGACAGAAGTTATGACCATTGAAGACTTGGGACTGTTCTACTAAGGAGTAAGTACATTATTTTGAAGACCATAGGGAAACATAAAAAGTTTTGGCAAAAGTATTGTTAGATCTGTGATTTAGGAAGTTAAATCCAGAGGTAATGTGCAATTTGAATAAAAGCAAGTGAAATACTAAAATTCAGAAGAGCAATTGGGAAAAAAAAAATCAATAGTCTTATCAATAGGTCATTTTACCTAAGCCCCAAAACAGAGTAGGACACCTAATTTTCAGCCTTCCATTGAGTTATCACCTCCTCTGACATGATCACAACCTTAACCATGGTCACAACCTGCAGCCTGGTAAGCTGTCCCTCCTGTGTACTCCAAAGAGTTCCTTGAACTTACTCCTTTCCAGAACTTACTACACTAAATGTTACTTTTCTGCTTACTTGTCTAATGCTTCCTCTATTTTCTGTGGCTCCTAAGGGTAGGAACCAGGACTTATCTATCATCATATCCCAGATGACTTCCAGAATGCCTGCAATACAGAAACTATTCAATAAGCAGTAATGAACACAAGGCACTTTTCACTCTTTCCTCAGCTTCCAGACATTCAGTGGACTATTTCCTATCACTCTTTCAGGTCTCAGCTTAGATCACTTTCTTCAGAAAAGTGTGTTTCCATTTAGTTCTTATCTCCTTTAATCATAACTGCATATATCTTTCCTATTATGAGGATAGGTATTTCTTTCACCAACACAGAGAACTGAGGTATTTAGAGTTTTAAGTTCCTTCACTGTTAAATCTTGTATATCTGTGCTCTTTGGGAGATACTGCAGAAGGTCCTATTGTATAAAGATGACCTGCACACTCAATCCAGATCACCTCTACCTAAGGCTCTTGGTTTTCTCTGAGGTGAGAAAAGTCTCTGCACAGCTGTTCTCTTTCTGGTCTGAGTTCCCTCCTTTGACCTGATGTATAGACACATTCCCACTCTATGGTTGGTATAAAAAATCTGTAGGGTGTTTCATTTCAAAGGAGTTCTGTTCAGAGTAACTGGTAGAGCCAAAATAATAATAATAATATAATAATAATAATAATAATAATAATAATAAAAGGTAGCAGTATTTATGTGAGCTTCCATGAACCCACTTTTTCTGAATCATGAGTCCTTTCACTATGTACGGCACCAAAACCCTCAGCCCCACTCTCCCTTTTTTACCACAAAGACACTGCACTACACTGCACTTCTTCATTTTATTAATGATTAGTGGCTACCAGCATCACAATTGCCATCATGCTTCTTCAAACCCTATTAGAAATTTTTGTCTAAAAGTAAAAATGCTATTCTGGTTTGTTTCATCTCTTCTCTATTTTATAAACATAGCATACCGATTTCTGATTTTTTTTCCTCCTTTGCTCATTTTGTTCCTTTTTTCTAAAAATATTTTTCCACTTCTTTCTACATATCTACTCTTTAAGATCTATATAAAGCTTTCCACTTGTAACAACTCTTCCAACTTTTATTGGTTCTCTCTTCTTCTGAGCTTCACAAGAACTCCTGGCAGACACATAATTACATTGGTCTGTAGTCCTTGTGAATAATCAAATTGTTTGAACATTATGGACAGTGATTCTGCCTTAAAATTTCTCTTATATTGTCTGTCATATTTTGCATAGCACAAGAAAGACAGTAATCACTAATGCTGTTGACCAGATATTTCTAGTTTTTCTTCCAGACACATGGTAGGAATGTGCTTCCCTGTTATTTTGAAGCATTTGAGGCCAAGTGCCTTGTTTTGGTCAATGAAATATCAGTAAGTGTTGTGTGCCACTACCATGTAGTAACTATAAAAATATTAATATAGTTTGGCATATTCCATTTTTTCTGTCTTGGCAACTGGATAACCACTTCAGCCTGGATTCCCGAAGAAAGGTGACATATTAAAGAATACTGCAGTTGATTTTTGATGGTTGGCATCCAGAAGATCCAATGTCATTTGTTAGTTGAGAGAGCCAGTTACCAAGTTGGGTGGAGCAATTGAATCATGAGTGCCAGATAATTGGCCAGTTGAGAAAGAAAATAATCACAGATAGTGGAGACCACATATGTGCAAGTCACTCCTGAAAAAAGCAGAACTTTCTTCCTTCAGTAGTACTTCAAGAGTACTGGTACACTAAAGTCATATAACCATTAGGCTGAACCAAGTGAGACTGCCATTTTTCCAGGACAAAAACAACCAACTATTGGAAATTTCATATAGTGCAACCAAATAGAAATAAAACTAAGAGAAGAAAATAAGAAAAATCGATGAGAAGACATGCACCACTTTTGAATGAACTACTGAATTTTATAGTGTCCAATAGTAAGACCTGAATTTGCCTGAATTTATACAAAGAGTTGATGATGTACTAGAACCTGTTACTAGATTATAGCCATATTGGATTAAACAATTTATTATGGCTAAGCAGAACTGAAATATAATAAGCCAAAAGAAAAAAAAAAAAAAACCTTTGCATTTGCACAAGTAATAAAGGAAACTTGTTTTTTGCAAATACACTACCCAGCTTAAAAATCTTTTCTGAGCTCATTTAATAAGTAGATAATCTGAATGCCTTATATCTATTTTAAAAGTTAAATTTGTAGCTTAAAGTCTTCCCACAAAGAAAGTACCAAGATCAGATGGCTTTACTGAAGAATTCTACCAAATATTTAAGAAGGAAATAATAACTCTAGACACTCTTTTAGAGATTTGGAGAGGCGGAATATTTACTGACTCATTCTATTAAAGCAGTATTACTCTGAAAAGAAAACCAGGCAAAAAAAATAAAATAAAATTATAGGCCAATGTCTCTTAAGAACATAGATGTAAAATTTTTAACAAAACTATCTTAACAAAGAAGAATGAAGCGAGGGGTGTTATTCTTCCTGATATTACATATTACTATATAGCTACAGTAATTAAGATAATTTCATTTGTTACAGAAATAGGATATAGATCAATAGAACAGAATAGGACAACCAAAAATAGACCTACACGAAAATACTCACTTGATTTTTGACAAAAATAAAAAACAATTCAATTGTGAAACATTATTTTTTTCAGAAATGATGCTGGGACAATGGACATCCTGATGCAAAAACAAAGACAAAATACAACAATAAAAAATAATAATAAGTTAGAGTCATATCAATGGAAGGGATGCAAGATGGTATGTAGTAGGAAGACCTAAAGCTCACCCACCCCACATTTATAACTATATATCACTCATATATGAGTCAATAACCCAGAGAAAAATCCAGAGAGTGGCAGAAAAAACTCCACAACAAAGTATAGAAGAGAGGCCATATCTGAGAAGTCAGGAAGGGCAGAAATGGTGGCTGGGAGCTGCCCATAGGAGGGAGGGAGCTCCAGTTGTGGAGAAAAGAAAACACCAGAGAGCCCACACAGGGAAAAAGAATCCTCATAATGGGTGGTCTTGAAAGAGAGTGGGGCTGAATTCCATGAGTTTGTATAACCAGAGGGACTTGGATTCTGGAGCATTAAAAGTCAGCTGGCTCAGCATTGGGGGAGCTATCAGGGGGAGTGATAACAGGGTCCCTGCCCCTAAAGAGACAACAGTCCAAGTAGAGCAACATTGAAGTGGCAGCTTGCACAATGGGAAAAATATTTGTTTATACTAATTATAGAGCATGTTGGGGGACTTCTTTGGGAACAAAGGGGTTGGTAGCCACCATTTTCCTCCCTTGCCCCATACCATAAACACAGAGCCACCTGCAGGAGGTGGAACTACAAAGACACTTGCTACCTAACCTGCTAGCTGTGAGCCCTGCCTATGAGTTCTCCTGAGGACTTGCTCTCTTTAAGCCTGCTGGCCAAGTCTCTGGGCTCAACTCAAATTTTGTTAGTAATGCATATGCTCTGCCCAGCCACTGCCTCCTGGTTTCATGCACCAGATGGTCGCTGAACTTCAGGAGATCTAGCCTAAGACTAGTGTCTCAGTGCAAATTTTGTTAATTCCTCATGTGCCTTGACCAGGCACCACACACACAAACACAGTATAATGCACCCAGCCATGGGGCACAGACACCAAATGCCCTGGCAATGGCTTCTGCTGTGTGCTGCACCCCCAACTGCTGATTTACTTTGGGCAATAGGCCTAGGATTTGCAGCTTAGTGCAAATTTTGTGGACACAGTATGCCATGCCTAGTGACCTCCCCACTCTGGGAGCAGCCTCTCTTCATGCATAGACACTGTGTGTCACACCCAGTTGCCAGGCCCTCCTTGCCACTACCTCAGCCATGCATCTTATTATCTGGTGGATGCCACTCATGCACATTGTAACTGTGGCCTAATCTGGTCTAAGACTAGTGACTTGGTGCAAAAGTTGCTAACATTGTCACACTGACCCCAAGCCCTCCAAGGATCATGCTCCCTCAGAGCCGGTCTGCCTAGGTCTCACTAATACCACAGAGAGCAAGCACAGCCCACAACAGTTAATGCTACACAAACACAATAGCAGGTTATAGGCAGCACACATAAGAGACTCCTGTAAGTGGCAAGTTCTAGTGAACACTTTACTGCAGGGCACTCCAGGACCTCTGCAGAGGATAGCGCTAACTTTCCTAACATACACAAACAGACACAGAGGTGGACGAATTGAGAAGACAGAGGAATTTTTCCCAAATGAAAAAACATGACAAACCACAATAGGAGATCTGAGCAAAACAGATATAAATAATATGCCCGATAGAAAATATAAAGTAATCATAAAAATACTCACTGAACATGAGAAAAGAATGGAGTACATCAGTGAGACCCTTAACAAAGAGATTTTTTTAAATGACATACCAAAGATGAAGAACTCAATAAAAGAAATTTAAAATATAACAGATTAAATTTTAAATTAATATAACAGATTAACAGATTAATATTGTAAATTAAAATATAACAGATGGAATGAACAGTAAGTAACAGGAAGCCAAAGAATATATCAGTGACCTGGTGGATACAGCAATATAAGGCAATCAAGCTGAAGAGATGAGAGATCCATATCCAGTAGGTACAGAAAACCCCCCAAAAAATCAACAAAAACAGATCTACACCAAGACCCACTATAAATAAAATGGAAAAATGTAAAAAAAAAAAATTAAAAATGCCAAATGTAGTGATAAAGAAAAAAAAATTAAAAGCAGAAAAATGAAAGTTTCCTATAAAGAAAACCTCAGTGGATTTTTCAGCAGAAACTTTGCTACCCAGAAAAATGTGGCATGAAGAGTGTTGCACAGCTGAAGTTGTTTGGGCACCTGGGTGGCTCAGTGGGTTAAAGCCTCTGCCTTCGGCTCAGGTCATGATTTCAGGGTCCTGGGATCGAACCCCACATCGGGCTCTCTGCTCTGTGGGGAGCCTTCTTCCTCCTCTCTCTCTGCCTGCCTCTCTGCCTACTTGTGATCTCTCTCTCTCTCTCTCTCTCTCTGTCAAATAAATAAATAAAAATTAAAAAAAAAAAATGGGGCATGATATATTCAAAGTGCTGAATGGGAAAAAATGAAGCCAAGAATTCTCTATCCTGCAAGGATATCATTCAGAATAGAAGAAGAGATAAAGAGCTTCCCAAACAAACAAAAACTAAAGAAATTTATGACCACTAAACCAGGCCTGAAAAAGACAGTAAAAAGGACTCTTTCAGTATGAAGACCAAAAGTGACATTATGAAGTATGAGACAAAAAAGCATCAAAAAAATAAATGTTTTTGTGAAGAAAAAAAAAAAAAGTTAAGGAACTCACAAAATAAAAAGATGTAAAATATGACACCATAATACCTAAAATGCAGGGAAGAGGAGTAAAGAATGGCCTTAAACTTTAGAGACCATCAACTTAATATAGACTACTGTATGCAGATGATGTTATATACAGCCCTAACAGTAATTGCAAATAAAAAACATTAATAGGTATACAAAGAATAAAGAGAAAAAGTTCAAATATATCACTAAAGAAAACCAAGACAGAGAGGAATAGAAGAAAGGATCAAAGAAAACTACAAAAACAACCACAAAACTAGCAACAAAATGACAATATATACATATTAATCAATAATTTTGAACATAAATAGACTAGATGCTACAATCAAATAACATGGATGAAAAAACAAGGTCCATCTGTATGCTGCCTACAAGAGACTCATTTTAGACCTAAAGACACTTGCAGATTGAAAGTGAAGAGATGAAGAAACATCTATAATGAAAATGGATGTCAAAAGAAAGCTAGAGTAGCAATACTTATATTAAAATAGATTTTAAAACAAAGTTTGTAACAAGAGACAAAGAAGGACACTACATAATAACAAAGGGGGCAATTGAACAAGAAGATATAACAATTATAAATATTTATGCACCCAACATGGAAGCACTTAAATGCATAAAACAGTTAATTAAAAACATAAAGGAACAAATCAATGTCAGACCTCAAGTTATATTACAAAGCCATAGTGATCAAAACAGTATGGTACTGGCACAAAAATAGACACATAGATCATTGCAACAGAATAGAAAACCCAGAAATGAATCTATATTTATATGGTCAATTAACCTTCAACAAAGGAGGAAAAAATATCCAATGGGAAAAAGAGTCTCTTAAACAAATAATGTTGGGAAAATTGGACAGCTACATGCAAAATAATGAACCTGGACCACTTTCTTTCATCATACACAACAATAAACTCAAAAAGGATTAAAGACCTAAATGAAACCATAAAAATTTTGCACAGGCAGTAATTCCTCTGGCCCTAACTGTAGCAACATTTTTCTAGGTATGTCTCCTGAAGAAAGGATTATAAAAGGAAAAAATACACTATTGGGACTACATCAAAATAAAAAGCTTCTGCACAGGGAAGGAAACAATTAACAAAACTAAAAGGCAGAAGATATTTGCAAATGACATATCCAATAAAGGGCTGTTATCTAAAATACATAAAGAACTGTTGCAACTCAACCCCACAAAAACAAATAATCCAATTACAAATGGGCAGAAAACATGAACAGACATTTCTCCAAAGAAGACATACAGATGGCCAACAGACATATGAAAAGATGCCCAACATCACTCCTTATCAGGGAAATGCAAATCAAAACTATAATGAGATATCCCCTCACACCAGTCAGAACGGCTACAATCAAAAACACAAGAAACAACAGGTGTTGGTGAAGATGTGGAGGAAAAGGAAACCCTATCAACTATTGGTGGGAATGCAGACTGGTACATCCACTCTGGAAAAGAGTATGGAGATTCCTCAAAAAGTTAAAAATAGATATACCCTATAATCCAATCAGACTCCGGGGCATTTACCCAAAGAATACAAAAATAATAGTTCAAATAGTTGTACCCCCTATGATCAGCATCATTATTAATAGCCAAATTATGGAAGCAACCTGTGTCCATTGATTGATGAATGGATGAAGAAGTGTCATGCATAGATAGATATAGATGTTAGATATACATATAGATATAGATGATATAGATGCTGGAATATTATTCAGCCACAAAAAAGAATAAAATTTTTCCATTTGCAAAGACATGAATGGAGAGCAAAATAAGCCAGTCAGAGAAAGACAAATATGATATGGTTTCATTCATACGTGGAATTTAAGAAAGAAAACAAATGACCAAGATAAAACAAGGCAAAGCAAAAGAGAGAGAAGATAAGCCAAGAATCAGACTCCTAAGAAACAGACTACTTTGGGTTACTAGAGGGGAGGTAAGTGGAGGGAGGGGTAAAATAGATGATGGGGATTAAGGACTGCACTAGTTGTGATGAACACTGGGTGATGTAGAGAATAGTTGAATCATTATATTATACAGCTAAAACTAATATAACACTATATGTTAACTACACTGGAATTAAAATAAAATTAAATTTTAAAAAATGATAAAGTAAAATAACCAGGAGAAAAAGTTAGATTCATACCTCACAGCATAAAGAAAAACTAACTTAAAAAGAATCATAGACATAAACATAAAACCTAAAGCTATAACATTTTTAGAGGAAAATAAAACATTTTTGTGACTTTAGGTTAGGTAAACTTTGTGTCAAAAACACAAAGCATAAAATAAATTGATATATTAATCTTTATCAACTTTAAGAACTTCTGCTGTTGGAAAAACATTAAGACATGCCTAAACTGGTAGAAAATATTTGAAATTTTTTCACTTGAAAAAAGAGTTATAGCTAGAATATTTTTTTTTAAACTATCAAACCTGAATAAGAAGGCAGTTTCATTAAAAAGTTAGCAAAATAGGGCACTGGGTGGTTCAATGGGTTAAAGCCTCTGCCTTCGGCTCAGGTCATGATCCCAGAGTTCTAGAATTGAGGCCCACATCGGGCTCTCTGCTCAGCAGGAAACCTGCTTCCTCCTCTCTCTCTGTCTGCCTCTCTGCCTACTTCAGATCTGTGTCTGTGTATCTACTTAAGATCTGTGTCTGTCAAATAAATAAATAAAATCTTTAAAAAATTGGCAAAATATTTGATCACTTCACCAAAGAAGATATATGATGGGAAATAAGCACTTGAAAGATGCTCAACATAATTAGTCATTAAGAAAATACAACTAACAACCACAATGAGATTCTACTACCTAATGGTTATAATAGCTAAAATTAAAAAGACTGATCATGTTCAAGTGTTGCAAGAATTCTCAGACAATGCTCCTAGAAATGTAAATTATAGTATGACTGCTTAGAAACAGTATAGCATTTCCCTTAAAAAAGTTAAACATTAAACATAAACATAGGGATATTGGGTGGCTTATTGGTTAAGCATCTGCCTTCAGCTCAGATCATGATCCCAGGGTCCTGGGATTGAGCCCTGCATTGTGTTCCCAGCTCAGTGGGGAGTCTCCTTCCTGTTCCTCTCTCGCGCTGGTTTTCTCTCTCTCTCTCTCTGTCTCTCTCCCTTTCTCTCTCAAATAAATAAATTAAAATCTTCTAAAAAATAAAAATAAAAAATAAACATAAAGCCTATGATCCAGTAAATTGTCCTAAATACTTATCTAAAAGAAATAAAAGCAAACTATCTATAAGATAGTTGTTACACAAATGTTAAAAGCAGCTCTATTTGTAACAGATCTAAGCAGAAAATAACCCAAACGTCCAACCAAAAGATGAATGGATAAACAAATAGTGGTATATACATGGTATATATATACAATGGAATTCTATTCAGCAGTAAAAAAAGATTGGATTATTGGTCATCACAACTACACAGATAAATCTCAGCTTTCTCTTAAGGGAATTAATCAAGACATAAACAAAAAGGCATATATAATATTATGGTTTTGTTTATATAAAATTATGTAAAACTTCAAACTTACCATAGGTACACAAAGCAGATCGGTAGTTGCTTGGTGATAGGGGTATGATAAGAAGAGGTTAGAGAGACAGAATACAAAGGAACACAGAGATACTTTGGGGTGATATATGTGTTGACTATCTTGATTGTGGTCATTGTTTTGTGTCTGCATCCACTTGTGAAAATCTTTCAAAGCATCTACTTTAAATAAGTGAGCTTATTATATGCCTACACACCTCAATAAAGTTACTTTTTTAAAAAGTGGCAGCTTCGGGCACCTGGGTGGCTCAGTTGGTTAAGCAACTGCCTTCGGCAGGTCATGATCCTGGAGTCCAGGGATTGAGTCCTGCATTGAGCTCCCAGCTCCTCAGGGAGCTTCTCCCTCTGACCTTCTCCCCTCTCATGTGCTCACTCTCTCTCTCTCTCAAATAAATAAATAAAATATTTTTTTAAATGGCAGCTTCCCATTACCTTAAAATAGAGATCAAACGTTTCCCATATTACACTAGATCCTACATGATCTTGCCCTTATCTACCTCTCCAGTTTCACTTTGGGACCTTCCCATCCCCCTTTATATGTTGCCATCATAATTGGCCATTTAGTTCTTCAAGAGTTTGTGGTCCTTCTCACCTCAATATCTTTGCAAATGCTATTCCCTCTCCTTTCCCCACACTTAACTCCTAGTTAGCTTCCTCTCATCCTTCAGTTCTCATTTCAGATATTAGTCCCCAAGAAAATACTAAATGAACACCCCAAGATACTTGAGGTTTGCAACACTCTATTTTTTCCTTTTAAAGTTTGTCAAAATTTTTATTTATATTTTGAGTACATATTCAGTTAATGACTATCAACACTACTAAAGTATGCAAATTTACATTAAGTTAATAGTTTTGAAGAACAAGTTAAATGTAATTATAACATTTTATATATAAGGAAAGAGATAAACTGCTTAAAATCACACACATACTAGTCAATGGCAGTGATTTGAAATCAGCTCTCTCTGACTTTAAAGCATATAATCTTAATTAATGATTAATCATTCTATAATATCATATGCACTATGAATGATATGATACCAAAAAAAATACATTGTGGAAGTCAGAGCATGATCTCTAAAATGATGGCAGATAAATAGGTAGTATTTCCAGGGAAGCAGTCTACTTGGAAGAACCTAAACTGTTTGTGGGGTATCTGATATTTAAGCCAAAAATGGAAGAGGAATGGCTCTGAAATTTGGATATGAAGATGGCTTCAGGAAGTCAGCAATAAATCCTGCAAGATAAGAGTAAACATAGTGCTAATCTAGACAGATTGTGGCATTGGGCAGATTAATAAGGCAGAGATCCAGGAATTTGGTACAAAATGAGAACCAAGACATCTCCAGGGCTAGGCAGAACCTCATAGAGAAATTTTGAGATAGAAATATGGAAAGACGATTTGGGAAGATGAAAATATGGAAAGATGAATGCTAGAGTGCTGCTTTGCATTTGTAAAATCTCTCCATATCCCCAAGAGACCTTTACCTAACCACTGACTTACCACACTACTCCAGTTTCAAGGACTTCTCAGCAGAATTAATCCCCAAATTTGAAAATTTAAAATGTAGGAGACACATAGTAATAGAAGAGGTGAGAATATATACAAAATTTTGGAAAGTGCAAGAAAATGTTAAATCAATATTCAGTTATCTAAGTAATTATATACATAATAGCCAGACATTATAAAGTAAATCACATTCAGTGTCTCAACTGTTTTATCTTTCCTACATTTGAAAATATATATATATATGAGCTCATCCAATAAAGATTTACTATTGAACTGGAGGTAGGCTTTTGGTTAAATGACACTGCGACTTGACAGATAAAAAAGCTCCATACTATTCAAAATTCTTCCTTCCTCAAGTAGCTTAAAATTCAGGGGTGTTCATAAACATATCTTTAAAAGGAGAGTATAATATATTGCCTCCTGTCAGAGAGAAAGGACTTATCTTAAATCAGGAACTGAAATACTCCCAGAGTCTTAAGATACATTTATTTATTTATTAAAATATTTTATTTATTTATTTATTTATTTGACAGAGGCAGAAACAACAAGAGAGGGAATACAAGCAGGGGAAGTGGGAGAGGGAGAAAGGCTTGCTGCCGAGCAGGGAGCCCCTGCAGGTCTGGATCCCAGGACTCTGGGATCATGACCTGAGCTGAAGGCTAGAAGCTTAATGACTGAGCCACCCAGGCGCCCCAAGATGCATTTTTTAAAATATTTTATTTATTTATTTGACAGAGAGAGAGAGAGAGATCACAAGTAGGCAGAGAAGCAGGCAAAGAGAGAAGGGGGTAGCACTTTCCCTGCTGAGCAGAGAGCCCCATTCCAGGCTCAATCCCAGGACCCTGAGATCATGACCTGAGCCAAAGGCAGCGGCTTAACCCACTGAACCACCCAGGCGCCCCGCATTTATTTTTCTAAATGAAGTAAATTCTAAGCCAAATTTCTCACCTCCTAGATTAGAATTTATGCTAATTGATAAAATATAGGTATTTGCAAAATATTAGTAAAATATTATAATTTATATTTCAATAAAGTTTATAATTCTTATAAGATATTACCATTTGTTTATGAAAAGTATAATTTTTACTTTCAAATATATCCTGTTATAGTATGTGTACCTTTGGATAAATGGAATAAATATATTTCATTTTTTATACAAAATGAGCGCTATCTAATCATCAGAATCTTGCATTGGCCATCTTCAATAGATTTTATAACATTTAAAAGCACTGTGTTTTCCAAATGTCTGAAGTCAGTGTCTCTCCTAGACATAAACTACAAAAACAAATTCTCTATTCTTAGTTTGGCTTGCCTCTAAGTTTGTTTTCCTTCTTGTAAGTTGTAAAACAGTTCTGATGTATATTGAAAAGAGTATTATGTGTTTAAACTAGTATCTTTATTGGGGCGCCTGGGTGGCTCAGCGGGTTAAAGCCTCTGCCTTCGGCTCAGGTCGTGATCCCAGATTTCTGGGATCGAGCCCCGCATCGGGCTCTCTGTTCGGCAGAGAGCCTCCTTCTCTCTCTCTCTCTCTCTCTCTCTCTCTGCCTGTCTCTCCGCCTACTTGTGATTTCTGTCAAAAAAAAAAAAAATCTTTATTGATAATAGTATATAAGTATAAATTCATAAGCAATAGTCAGCAACCTAGAATCTAATCCGATTGTTGAAAGGCTCAATGCTTTAAATAACTCAGTTCTCGGTGACTGGCAAGATTGAATACATATTTTAAAAAAACATGAAGGATATTGACTAAACATATTTAACCCATTTTTTTTTCTTAAATAATATAAGATAATTATATTACCATTGAATAAGCTATTCTTTACAGAACTAGGGAAATTCGATTTTAGTACTTTAAGTTCAGTAGGGCCACTGGCTCTTACCAAACACCTATTACTTTCTCTTTCCTAAAAGTCAGTCCAAACTCTGGTGTCATATCAAATAAAACCATAAAAGCCACTGCTATTTAGTTTCAGGTTGCTTGAGGAGGTTGATGCACTGGTGAAAAAAACGAGTTATAGGGGCGCCTGGGTGGCTCAATGGGTTAAGCCGCTGCCTTCGGCTCAGGTCATGATCTCAGGGTCCTCGGATTGAGTCCTGCAACAGCCTCTCTGCTCAGCAGGGAGCCTGCTTCCCTCTCTCTCTCTGCCTACCTCTCTGCCTACTTGTGATCTTTCTGTCAAATAAATAAATAAAATCTTTTAAAAAAATGAGTTATATTTCAGGAGTATAGAAGGGAGAAAAAAGACAAAAGTACTAATCAACTCTGAAATCCATATATTTCTGGGATGATGAATACACAGGATAAAATGATAATCCCAAATGTCAACCTCATTTTTGCTGAACTTCTAAAAATTTTTAATAATGCTTTAATTTTTCACCTTCATATGACTCAGAGTACACTTTTAACAAAGGTCTCACTCAGAAAAGCCCAAACACAAACTCAACTATCATGTTTTTAAGTTTAAGAAGTGCAGTGTGAGCAGCCCAGGTATCAGGTATCAGGTCTCATTTTCATACCCTTGCTGTACTCATAGCACTGTAAAGAAACTACCATAAATCATTTCTTAGCTGTGTACAATTAATTTTATGTTCTGTACTTGTCTTCCTCTATGTTTTTATGCTGTTTCTTTTTATATTTGATTTTTGAGGTCACTCTGGGTTTGAAGTAAAATACTCAAACTTAATATTAAAATATCACTGGGTGATATTATAGTAAAAGTTTTAATAACCAAATTCAGGGTCACCTTTTCCCACCAGTTTCAAAATTAACTGTCAAAAAGGGTCAAAAGAAAAATAACCTGTAATACCCTAACCCTTTTAAGTATAAGAAGATATTAAATGGGTTTATTGCATAATTTCTGGAAAAGTAAAACATTTCTACTATTACTGCATATTTTCACAGTGATCCCTTTATCTTATTTATCATTACCTTGGAGGTGGTTTCAGACATCATCAGAATATTTTACCACTTAGCTTATTTGAAGTAAAAGAGGAAAAAACCTTTTTTAATAATTTTCAGAATAGCTATTCTTCCAGACGGAAGTCTACGGATGCTAAATGCTTCTAAATCTGATGAGGGAAAGTACGTTTGCCAAGGGGAAAACATCTTTGGTTCTGCTGAAATCATAGCATCAGTATCTGTAAAAGGTAAGAAAATGTAGCTAACTGTGTTATAAGCATAGTTTCATGGCTTTGTCAGAAAGTGAATAAATATAATATGCATGTAAAATGTGTTTGCTCATATGTGTCTGCATGCTCCTATTGATAAGATACACTGCAAAGATGGAACTAACACATCCAAATTGTCCCTTTCCATTATTTAGAAGACCATAAAGAAAAGAACACCTTGTTGGTAGAAACTTAACATTAGAACAAAATATGTGAGGATATAAATGTTAGAAATATTAGAAACAAAATATGTGAAGGAGATAAAGCTTTCTGAAGTTTTACTGGATGTCTCAAAATCCAAAAGTATTCCAACAATATAAAAATATTTTTCCTCTATCAAGATTAATTTTAACATCAATCAGTAATATCCCTTTGTTATCACTGCAACTGGGGTCTGGGGCAGAAAGGAGTAGCGGAAGGAGGACATAAACATTGTGGTGTCAGAATGTGTATCAGGTAAACGGTTACCTGACCTGTTCTTTGGTGTTTGCATCAATGGAATTCTTAAGCACCGTCACTTTTTAGTGTTATAAATATTACCACTTAAATTTTTCTATTAGTTTTCTAGTTCAAACATGTACTAGATTTTGGCCTAGAACTTTTTTTTTCTTTTTGGCCTAGAACATTTTTTTGAGACTACATATCATTCTTTAGTACAGACAGAAAATCCCAATTTTTCAATTTTTCAATTGGCAAAGAAAAATTTTTCCAACTGAACTATATCTTCAATCAACTTTTTCCCTGTAGGCATGTATCAAATAGTGAATCATACCTGGGTATAAAAATATAGAAATATTAAGTTTTCTTTTTCTTTAGAAATAAAAATGTCATTAAAACAGCCAGTACGCTGATATTTTAGAAAAGAAGCAAACATTAGATGAAAGGATGAAGGAAGGAAAAGATGAAGAAAGGAAGATAATTTAAATGATGCCTTCATTTATAGCATACATAATGGGAATCTGACTATATCTGCTAGTCTGTGCCTTATGTGCTAAACAATCTTTGTCATAATGAAGCAATGTTGAATTCACAGACATTTTAAAAATAATAACAAAAAAGGTTTCTGTTAATCACAAGTTGAATGGAATATTTAATTACTCAGAACATTCCATTTCTCACAAAGTTAAACTACAATCAGTATGCTGTGATTATCTGTCTTCTCTGATGAAGCCAGAATTTAGAAAGCCAAACAGAATATCTGACCTCTAGAATGGTAACATTTACATTTCTTTTCTGCTATTGTACTTTCCTCTCTGACTGCTTGGAAGGATGTCACATATTAAAGGATCTTATGAGTGGTTAAGAATGATGCTTCATCAGACTATGCTATTGCCAAAAGCAGATCTAGACTAGGAAAATTAACCTAATTTTTAATCATTTGGGTCAGTCTTCTTGAGATATCTACAATTAGAAATCTAATTAGGAAAAAGGACTAAGTCAAAATTATTTCCATCCCCTCCCTACTTTATTAAAAATACCATATTTCAATTACTTGATCACTAGCTTAAATAACCTTTAGATGTATAGCAATATTAACCTTTATTGGCTCTAAACACAATGAAAGGGTATCTATTTTTAAAAAATTTAATTGAATCATTAAATAATTAAACACACACATTTTTTCTCAAAAAAATTTTCCCTTCTGGGAGCTTGGGTGACTCAGTGGGTTAAAGCCTCTGTCTTCAGCTCAGGTCATAATCTCAGGGTCCCGGCTCAGGTCATGATCTCAGGTAATTTCCTTCTTTGGGAATACCAAATGTTGCTTATCGTTATATATTTTCTTATCTTTTTTGCATAAGTTTACTTCTTAAAAGGAATAGTAACTTTTAAATCATCAGTTCCATACACAAGTATAGCAAAATGCCCTAGCATACAAAAAAGTAATATTTAATTAATAATAGCTTAGTTAAAGATGTGTATCTAGAGCAACGGCATTGCATAAATTTCTTGTTTAAGTTTTTCTCTATTACTTAAAATATAAAATACAAGGAAATACTATGTGTCAATTATGTTAATTAATATATTTTTATTTCTGTAGAACCTACAAGAATAGAACTTACTCCTAAAAGAACAGAGTTAACAGTGGGAGAAAGCATTGTCCTTAATTGCAAAGCAATTCACGATGCTAGTTTGGATGTTACTTTCTACTGGACACTAAAAGGACAGCCTATTGATTTCGAGAAAGAAGGTGGACATTTTGAAAGCATCAGGGCCGTAAGTTAATACATTTTTATTTGTTGAGTACTAATACTTTTTAAAATTTACACTCAAATTTCTTATCTAGGAAAAAATCAGTTTGATTCAAACAATTACTTTGTTATTTTATGTTACATCAAATTGAAAGTATTTTTTTTAATTCCAATAAAAACTGAAAATACTTCATTTTACAAATCTGGCTTCTTTCCCACTTTTATTTACTTGATTAATATTATCAATATTTGCACTTTACTTCTTAGATGTTATATTGCTACATACTAGTGTTATTTAAGCAGTCTTACCAGTAATTATGATTCAATAAATAAATGAAATAAGCCTGCTTGTCCTACTCCTCAAGAAATAGTGATTTTGGAAATTCTTTAATTCCTCAGAGGAATTAAACATTAGCTTAGACAGAGCTTAAACATGCAACCAATAGTCAAAAATACACACTAACCTTAGATAAGCTTTCATAGGTATATTCATTTCTTGCCTATCGAATCCTTTCTTTGTAATATCTATGTGGCAATCAACTAAATGAAGTGGGGATCTTTTGAACCAAATCCTTTAGTATAGAACACCACAGTGTTCTCAATAAAGAAGTGAAGAAGACCTGCTTCCTCCACATTCTTGTTTAAGATAAAAGAGTGACAAAGTAACAAAGGGAGAGAGAGAAGGATGATGCAACTGGGGTAACAGATATTTTGGCTGAAATATCCCTTTTACATTGGCTAAAGAGATAGATCTAAATGCAATTTATGCGTGCAAGTCCAATTTAAAATACTTCTTTATACTTATTAATATCCACTCATTCTTCTCTAAACACTTTGGGAAGCACTAAAAAACCACAGCTGTAGTAAGACCAAATAAAATTAAGTTTAGATTGGATTTTATTTTACAGGTACTATGATACATTGAAAAAAGTCCAAGACCCAAAGTCAGGAATTTTCTGGGTCAAGTATCAGCTCAATCCCTAATAGGCTTTGTAACAAAAAGCCGGTGACTTGGCTTTCCTGGGCATTACACTCATAGAGAAGTAAAGTGAAAGACTTGCACCCAAAAATTGCTAAGGTCCCTTCTTACTCTAGAATTTGATAAATTTGTATTAGTAGAAGAATAAGGATGAGCTATCTTTGTTGGATTCACCAGTTTAACCAAAATTAAACATTTTCTTCTACATTTATCTTTTCATCCTGATTTACTTTGAAAATAATGGGAGAAACTATATATAAGAAATAATTACCAACTGCATTATTTAATCTAACTAAATAAATTTATTTTAATTATTAGTGGTTATGCTATATGTAAAATATTTAGAGAATGTTAAATTAAATTCATTTTCCTCTGATTTGTGACTTTTCTTTTTCCTTTACGTGGGGTTAACAATTTCTTCAAGATTGTGAACAAACAAAACAGAAGCAGAAAAATGTGGTATAAAAATATCACATTTGAAAACAAAAAATATACCATCAAAATACATCTTCTTACAATTATCTGTAAACATTCATTTTGGGTGATCAAATTATAAAGTAAAAATATGTCTAAAATGAATATTTATTTCATATAAACATGTCCCTTATTTTAAAATACCAACAAAGAAATTAATCATTCTGGTAAAATTGTATGAATTCTTGTTTCTGCCTCTTAAACATTATTAGTGTGGTTTGATATCATTCCTTTGTAGCAATAATTACTGTTTATCTTTTTCATAAGGTTGGGAGTTAATAATACCTGCTGTTTCTCTCTTTATACTTATGCTCTTCTTGCCCTTAAATAGTACAAAATTGACTCCTTACTCCATGCAAACCCATATGGTTACAAGCCATGTTAAAATTAGGCTCTAGATTTTAGAAGTGACAAGGAACTATAGAATAGAAGAAAAAGCAAATTATCCTACTGAGAAGCGAAAAAGTATTTAGCTTTAAGGTAATTTAGCATTCATCATATTTAGTGTACTTGGGATAATTAAGAGAAATACATATGTACTTAAAAATTTTTCGAAGCTTCAAACCTGCAAGGTGTAAAAGAAATTCTTCCCCTTTCTCTCAGTTACCTCAAATACTGATTTGGCCTTGTCTGGCTTCAAGGACATACAGTGGAGACAATTCCATTTTATGACATTGAGGACGCAGAAAGAAAAAAGAAAAAAAAAAAACCATTCTATTCCTAAAATCATGTGTTTTAGAAGGAGAAATGAAAATGTTATGTAAAAGGGAGGTTTGGGAAGGCCTCTGGACTTGTGGGCTATCTTGTTTGAGAAACCAATTGAAGACTTTGGGAATAGGAGGGACAGGACAGAGCTCACTCAGAAGGGAAGGTGTTTAATGGCCTACTTTGAGTTTCTAAGGAGAGCCATTAAAGAGACCAGAGGGGTCTAGGCTAGCACAGCAGACTAAGAAAACCAAACAAATTCAGGGACACAAGCAAAGAAGAGTGTGCCTTTGATTGGATTAACTGCCCTGGGACCTCAACCAGCAGTGGGTGATTGAAGAGGAGTAATTCAGAAAAGAAAAGGCAGTATATTTTTTAACATTAACACTGCAAAGTGTCAACTGAAACAACCAAATCTCTGGGAGGGAAAAAGTACCAATGACATCTCGTAGTTGATAATATATAGCTTAATGAAATTCTTTACTTTTCAGCTAATTGTGCTGGTGTCTTTTTTACACATTGTTTTTTAGATTAAGCTGTTTATGTGTAGCTATCATAAAATCTGTATACAATGTTTCAGTACACTTTTGTTTTAAATAAAACAGCTTTCAGACTGCATTATAAGAGAGTGAGTAGATAAACATATAATCATATCCAGTTAAACAAAATCAATAGCTCTTGCTTTGAAATTTAAATTAAAACATCTATAATGGAAAATTTTTCTATTTTCCTTGCCCATTTTACTTACTCCGTGTTTTACAAATCCAGGAATTTGACTGATTTGAAGTGAATCCAAATTACTAAAGCCACTGTTAAAAGGGTCCAAGCAATCCATTAATACATATATAAACATTTAATCCAATTCACCCAAGTCACTTTTTTTGGCAATGATATGAATTAACTAAATTTGGCAAATTAGTGATGCTATTCTTAAGTTTTTAATTTCAATTCAGTTTCACAAGCTAACTACTGTGGAGGATCAAAGTAAAGGACCTTCTCCTCTAGGAGAGCACCATTTAAAAAGAGAGACTGCAGTTCTTGATTGGATTATTTGTTCTTTGGGAGGGAGACAAACCATAAATGACTCTTAATCTCACAAAACAAACTGAGGGTTGCCGGGGGGGAGGGGGTTGGGGAGAAGGGGGTGGGATTATGGACATTGGGGAGGGTATGTGATTTGGTGAGTGCTGTGAAGTGTGTAAACCTGGTGATTCACAGACCTGGGGATAAAAATATATGTATATAAAAAATATATGTTTATAAAAAATTAAAAATTTAAAAAAAAAAAAAAAAAAAAAAAAAAAAAAGAGAGACTGCAGGATGAGAGCTAGTGATCTGCTGTAACTGTTGTCCCCAGAGAACCTTGTGCATGTGGCCAGCAGGAGCTAGAATTTGCACCTGACCTGGATAGGTAGAATTTTGCTAGATTGTGAGCTAGAATGAACTGCATCTCAGGCAGAGTGAGTAGGTAAAGCAAAGACAGTCTGGCAGAAGGGTTTAGAGGATGTTTCAGGAGCAGTGAGGAACCACCTGCCCTGACAGCACAGTGAGGGCACACAGTCATTGTAAGGCAGTATATATATATATATATATATATATATATATATATATATATATATATTTTTTTTTTTTTTTTAAAGCAGCAGAGACCTTATTGTAAAAGGCACTGATTTTCAAGCCATGGAACTGGAGTTGTATTTGGAATGTAGCAGGGACTCATGTGATTCAGATTTGTGTTTTTTAGAAAGATAGTTCAGACAGCTCTGGGGAGCAGGAATCGAACAGCTTGTGGCTTTTATATTCATTCTGGTTAAGCAATGAGGAATTGACCATTACAAGCTTTGTTCTTAAATTACCACCTTATTATCAAATAAGGCATTTTCAATTGTGTTTTGACATAATAGCTTATGTTAGTCAGAGTCCTGCAAGAACGTCTTAATACTCTCAGGATGTCTGGACAGCACCTGAGCAAGGCCAGATAACCCCAAAGATGAAGTCTTAATGGAGAGCTTTAGTGGTCCATTGTTTTCCATAGACTTGAAATTCCTAATTGTTCATTAAAAATGTAAACTTTCTTTAATTTTTATAATGTCCAAAGAAGAGTTGCACTGAATATCATGGCAGCATGTAATTTGCTCTGTTTTTTGGAAGAGAAAAAACCCAAATATCTGTAATTAGGATGGTCTGCTTCCCATTGTGAATTCTCTGAACATACTAAGTCGTAACTAAATGGGCAACCAAATAAAAGTGCATTATTTGAGTGGTCCTTCATATTTACCCAATTCTCTGGTTGTAACAATATAACCAGGAAGGCATAGTAGGGATATTTGACCCCATTTTTTTAATGAGGAAACTAAAACACAAGACTTTTCCAAGCCACATGAGTACTAAATAAGGGAGACAAGATTAAATACAGTGTGATTTTTTAAACTGCATTATTTATTGGTTCTTTTTTATAAAGCTTACCTTATCCATATTCATTGACCCTATGAGTTCATTCAATGTCAAAAAACTGTGTGAAATTTAAAAAAAAAAGATGATTTGACTCTAGTCTTTAATATAAAGATAATGTAGAATATTAGGTAATGCAAGAAAAACATGACTATAAAAATAGTTGCTATTTTTTTATTATAGCTGAATATTCTTGGAGGCCATAAAAGAAACAGATTAATGTGAACTTTTATTATTTTGGAAGAAAGCGAGCAAATGAATTGAGCACCTACTATATGCCAAGTACTCAGCTAATATATATATATATATATATATATATATATATATATATAGTGCACACACTAGTTTGTCAATTCCTCATAACACTTATATGAAAATAATATTATTTGAGGAGAAGCTGACACCTGACATAGAGTTCATCAGGATAGGAAAAGATGAAAGAAAAAGGCAGCCTAAGATAGGAAAAGATATTGTATCTCAGGGCTGTGAGGGATATTGGAGATAATAGGGCTTGTCCTAGATTGATATTCCATTTAAATTAGTGTCTGATGGGACATTTTTGGTGATGAGTAACTCACTTCTATGAAGTAGTCCACTCCATTACCAACCAGATCTGAATGTCAGAGCATTGGAAAATAAGAGTAACTATGATACTCCGTATACCAACAATAGAAACCATAAAGGAACATACCTGATTCATATCCATGGTTTTTATGGAATATTAGATACATGAAAAGAGACCAGAATACAAATTCTTCAATGTTTTAAGGATTTTACATTAGCTAAATAGTTTTAGCCTATGTCAATCTTCCTATTATGGTTACTTCTGTTCCTAGTTTACCTTCTTAGGAATTAACATCTATTTCCTAAGCATTGTAAAAGTCTCAGAATCCAATTCTGTACATGCTCAGCTGGTATCATTTTCTTTCCTGATGGGTCAATATTAATATTGTAAAAATGAATGAAATCATCAGACACACTGCCAGGGTTTGCTAAGGCACAAAGTTCTGAGGACGTCTCAAGCATTGGTTGTACTTTCTTCATCATCATATTAGCAGGTCTAAGTCGTGGAGGTCTTTGTAACTAATCAGGGAATCTGTGAAAGAGCAGAAGATCAGTAACTATCAAAGGCACACATTTTCTTTGGCTCATTCTACTCAGTAGTAATATTTGTACTTTCAAGCAGTATGTCCTCCTGGACTCTGAGCCCTACCTTCTCCCTGCCTGACAAAGGGCTTGTCCTTCCTCATCACCTGATTACTTGCCTCCTGGATCTCAGTGTTGCTGTGAATCCCAATGTCCTGGTAACCCACCAGCTTTCTGTTCTCGGCTGCAAACTTCTGACTGGCACATATTTGCTTTATAATCTCTTTCTTAATCTTTTACCTAACCTAACAAAAGAAGTCACTTTGTCATTTTAATAGGACAGAATAGTCACTAATCAAATCTCAGTCTCTAAGAAGGAGAGAGATTATTCTCAAAGACCTTAAAATTTTCAGACCATTCTAGGAAAATGTGCCACATTCATTCTCCCAGTTTGTCTATGCGAGATTGAAAGAAAATCCCCCACCCACTCACTACTCCTTCAAAGTAGTTGTAGTTCCCATAGCAAAAAAAAAAAAAAAAAAAATGCCCATCTTCTTTAGTATGCGTACATGTTTCATGTAGTCCTATGAACATGAACAAAATATGCCATTAAAATCTATTATTCTATAACATTTTATACATTCATGAAACAAGATAAACTGTGGGATCCCTAAAACCAGAAACAAATATGCTTTTTATTTTTTATTACTTTGTACTATAGATGTCCACCAAATAACTACTCAGTCAATCTCTGCTGAATGAAAAAACATTCTGATGTAAAGCATTTTCTCAGCTTAGCCAACTATTGCATTACTTCAGAGATTTTTAGTATAATTAAATCTCGTTGTTGTAACAGATTAGTTGATTATTAGAAGACCCTTCCCTAGTTCTCGTGGATGTCATCTGAGTAATCTGTGGGTCATAATACCACCAGGGTAACAGCTGAGTAGTAACCCCATGTTGATTACCCACCCACCTCCATTTACTCTGATTCATAGTTGGTCAAATGGAGCAGAATCTGGTAATGCTTCCACCATTATCATGTATAAAAAGACAGCTTAAGCCATCCAAATGACAGGACTCGCTTTGTTCATTTGAATATAATCCACAGAAACAAACTTTCTGGGTGTGGTATTATAGTGAAGATACAGAGCCTTTTTGTTCAATTAAAGGTCCATTTTGACAGTGGTTTTACCTTTATGATACATTTTCATAGCATATGGATGATATGAGAAGTTACTAGTTTCTCTTCCATGTTTTTTAGTGAAGAACTACAAGTTTACTTGTTTGTTTTTCTGAGAGAGTGTGAAAAGAAAAATAAAACTTCTTGTTAGAGAAAGGCAATTTTAGTTAGGCTATGCTGGAAAAAATCAATCAATAACCTGTGCTCTGTGATCTCTCAGGGGATAAAATACCATACTTTCTAGAGATAAAAGACCATACTTTCAGAGCCAGTTGGGATGTTTCAAGTTATTAGATTGGGAAAGCGGGGAATGAGAAATAGAAAACACTCCTTACTTCTTAATAGAATTCGCTTTCCTGGATTATAAACTCCAAATTTAAATATGCTATTAGCTCACTATTTCCAGAGATTAAGTGCTTACCTGAAACAAACAAACAAACAAACAAACAAAAAACAGAACAAAAACAAAAAAAGAAGTGCTTACTTATCTAGGATTCCATAATTGTTTTCCTTTTGGGAGTTTTGTTTTTCTCCAAAATTATTTTTCCATTCCATGCGTATGTTAATTTTGATGGTATTTCTGTAATACTACATTCTCTTTAGGTTGGTTGTTTTTAATCCAACCAAAGGATGAATTTAATCTGGAGTAAAGTGACTGTTTCTTTGGAAATGTGACCATTGGTAGACCCCAATAGGTTTTTGCAACTATGTCACTGATTCAGTTTATTAAAATAAATTGTCATCTAATTCTAAATCACTTTCAATAATGAATTACTTAGACTTACTAGTTTTTAAATATATATAACAAACTTCTAATATAAATTTTCACACAAAATATTCCAAATATTTTGAGTTTCATTTCAGAATTTCCATTGTATCATGAATCATTATTACTCTAAATTTCTATCAATTATCTTGCAATGGTACATGGATGAGTAATCAGTGGATTTTGACTCTGGAACTACTTCCCCATCCCAATCTAATAAAGATTATTTTTATAAGGCAGCAAATATCTTGTATATATATACTAAACTGCTTAAAATAAGTAAATAAAAGTCTCTTTAAATCATCAGATTGTAGTTTTCTAGGCATATCAAATGTTCAAGATAAGTTACTGAAATGAACACCTAAATTAACATCAAAGCTTAATACTCTTCTTTTCTCAATACTCCAATTTGCACACGGTGTTTGCTTTTATTTATTTTTTAAGAGGATGCTATTCAAATCTTGACAGTTTTTTTTTTTAAATACCTCTGTCTTCCTCTTGTTTTTTTGTATTTAGCTCTCTTTCATATTCAAATTGATTTCTGAGCCTGCTCAAATGAATTGCATTAGGAAGGAAACTAACTATGTCCATTTTAATTGAGGATACTATAGACTTTTTTGGCAGATACCATGGTGTATTGCCCAGATTCTTCTTTCAAAAGTGAGGTACTCCTTTCCCAAGCCATTGAAACTATTCGTGGTTGCTACCTCTCACCAGATCCCCTCTCTGGGAATTGCCCTTAGCCAAAAAGAGATATCTGATTCAAGTTATGCCCCAACTCTGCAGTCCATGCCCAAGTATTGGGATGATGAATGTCTAGGGATGGTTATAAAAGATAAGCTGAAACCCTTGCTATGAATGCATTATAATTAAACACTCACCCTGCTCAATTCCGCTTTCTTCATTTTTTCCAAAAATGTTGATCCCAAAGTCATTCGTTAATTGAGTCTGCATCTCAGAGACTGTTTCTCTGAAACTCTGACCTTAGACATCCATATTGGCAAATGCCGCCAACTGAGAAAGCACTGGAAACAGAGATGAGTAATAATAAAAATAATTATAATAGCTGTCATCCACTGTCTATAAGATATACGGCAACATGCTAAATTTTCAAATATTACTTCATTTACTTCTTTTCAAAAAGAAGTATACCCTATGATGTAGTATGATGTAGGAATTGGTTTTGTTTTTATTTGTGGTTGTTTTTCAGAAAAGAAGGAAAGGAATATAATATTTTAAATTTCTTTTTTCTCAGTAAACTTAGTGTTAAATTATAGTAAATATCCTTCATTTGATTTAAAATTTGGGGTCAATTATTCCCATTGTTGGGAATATTTGCATATATTAATCTAAAATCACTCACTCCTATCAAGCTTATACTATGATTATGTGGTTACATTTATAATATGAAAAATTTTTCCTCATATTTGTAAACTACCATCATGAGCCATCTCCTGTCACTTAGCCAAAAATATGCTCGTTATGTATATTTTTAAAGACATACCTACAAATCAGACTCTTCAACCAGGCTCTTCAAATGTTCAGTTAATCATTTCAGAATAAAATTAAAGTAGTTTCATCATACAATTAAGACCTAGGCTAAAATATATAAATTGACTTCTACATCATGAAGTGAACTTTTAACCTTCCTCTTTTATATGTATTATTTCATTCAACTCATACAACAACATTGTGAGTCAGGCAAGTAATACATATATAAAGCACTCAGCCCATAAAGGGAGAGAGATGAAGGGGCAACACAGGCACATTTATGACACAGCTACCATTATCATTTGAGCTTCTTTGAGCTTAAAACTTCATTGCCATGAATACTGTTCCAGATATGGTTTGATGTTTCAAAACAAAGATATGATGAATAATATCTGTAATTCTTCACTATGTCATTTTGAAAATTGAAGACATAAAGAGATTGTTTCTTTTCTATAGTTTTACCTCTTTAGCTGGGAACTCAGCCTATTTTTAACCTTACTTATTTTATCACTTTTAAAACATTAAAACCGTCTGTTCTCTTCTGTAAGAGCAAATCGCCAAATTGTTAAAAAAATAAAATCTTACAAAAGTTGCTGAGAATGAATTGAAAAACATCTTAAAATATCCTCCTGTATTTGCCTCTTCAGATGTTCTGTGGGTTTGTTTTCCCATTAGTTAAAGCTCACTCTTCTGGCTGCTGTAATTGTATCCTTTTATAGTGTATGAACCTAATTTTATCAACTTCTTTTAGTCTTTTGAACATTCTCTCAAAATGGTTATGAGATGCATTATGATTCATTGCTTTTACTGCTGAAAATGAGGCAAAGAATGTAGAGTACAAGGGTCACAACTGTTCTTCGGAGGAAATTATCTTAGAGAATAAATAAATATTTGTAGAGTTGCTAAGGGAATCAGCAAAGGTAGGAGTAGATAAACTAAAAACCCACCATTGAGAGTAGGTCACTTAGAAACAGATGTCAACTATGGTCTCTAAATCTAAATTTTTTTTATTATTGTTAACCAAGGAAAGTTTCTAACTTCTATTAAAGATATAAGGAACATCAATTTTCAATAGTTTTATTCATTTTGCTTCACAAGAAAATATAAATATTTTAGATATTGTACTAAAATAATTTTTTATAATAACCACAGGAGTTGATAATAAAAGAGAAACACACAATGGATTCTAGTTATCATAATGTGACAATGCTGAGATGTTTTATAAGTTTTCTGTTATTTTTGAGAAGTACCCTATATGTATCTATGAATCCAGGGGATATAATTTAACCTTCAGAGGGATGAAATGCATAATATAATAAAGACCTTGATATTAGGATTTCCAGCCTGTAAGAATAATATATAAAAGAAGATTATTCTTTTTAGTTTCTGAAAGCCTTAGTAAATAAAAGACTGTCCTTATTCTCTAATATCACATAAGGTTTAGGATTTTTATAAGCAAACATGGTTAAGTTTACATTTTGAAACACTATTGATATGTAAGTATTGTGTTTTAGACTGACTCCTATATTATTTCTCAAAGTGATTTTCAAAGAGTTGGTTTTTGAGAGGCCATTATTTTCAAGACATCTTTGAAATTCTACTTTTATTTGGCAATTTCTCTTTCTGCATCTGTTTTGTGTTAAATTCTAAGCATGCGTAAGTATTATGATGTGTTTAGCTTTTAGCTTTTCAAAATCCTCTAGTTTCTTTCATGCACTATTTTTATCATATTACAATACGAAAGTGAACTTTACAACTCCAGAATTAATAACTCAGTAGGTAGCCTCTCAAGAATGTTTTCTATCTTGTAAAAGGAGGAAGAGGAAATTTTGGAGATAACTATTGAGCTATTATTATTCACTTCCTTTCTTCATCTGATATCCCTTATATAAAAGAAATGGAAAAGATCAACTTAGAGAATTTGGAGATCACAACACCTTTATCTTTAACAAAGAATTAATGGCTCTATAGAGTATTTTATCAGTGTACAGTAGATGAATTCTGAATTTATCTCAGTTCCACAAAGAGTTGTTAAGCACCTGCACACTAGGCACCTGTCCAGAAACTGAGGATTCTATAGTAATCAATAACAAACACACTATGGGAGGTATATGAACACAACTGAGATAGAGCAGGGCCTTTGAGGAGAATAGTCTTAATAGAGGAGAAGGCATATAAGCTGCTGCTGTGTGGCAAGAGCAATGGAAGAAGTGTGTTGAGGGAATTCAGTCTGTTAAACATTACCCGACCTGTAGAAGCAAAGGAGATTTTCCAACTAAATAATACCTGAGCCTAGCTTTTTTTTTTTTTTTTAAGATTTTGTTTATTTATTTCAGAGATTGAGAGAGAGCAAGAGGAGGGAGAGAGGCAGAGGGAGAGGAAGAAGCACATTTCCCACTGAGCAGGGGGTGCCTAAACTAGTCTTACAGGAGAATACAAGTATTGCAGAAAAGCAGGGAGAGGGGCACCTGGGTGGTTAAGTGGGTTAACGCCTCTGCCTTCAGCTCAGGTCATGATCCTAGGGTCCTGGGATAGAGCCCGGTGTCGGGCTCTCTGCTCCGCAGGGAGCCTGCTTCCCTTCCTCTCTCTCTGCCTGCCTCTCTGCCTACTTGTGATCTCTGTCTGTCAAATAAATAAATAAAATCTTGAAAAAAGAAAAAAAGAAAAGCAGGGAGAAGAAGCAAAAGGGGAGGAGACATTCCAGGTAGGGACTGAGCATGAGGAAAATCAGAAAGATACTGGGGTTTTGTATACCAAAACATAATAATGAATAGTGATCTTACAGTTAAGGCAAACCTCATCTAATAATTACTATAGAAATTTCACTTTAGAGAAAACTGCTCATATCACCTTTTAAAGTTAAATAAATGGTCATGATTTTTCTTGGTTCCAATTAATGCAAGTTACATATTCCTAGTAAAATTTAAGGTGCCAGATTTTTCCAAATTAAGTCCAGGGATAAATTATATGTTTCTTAGCATAAGTGTATGTGTTTTACATAAATTTACATGATGTTTAAAGCTTTCTATGGAGTATATAAAAAAAGAAATTAACTACTGCATTGTTAAGATTCAATATTCAGGGTCATTGAGATAATTCCTGAGAAGCCGTATGTGATTTTTTAAAGGAGACTGCTTGTTATTCTAGAAACAATTATAAAAATATAAAACAATTAAAGAAAACAGAATAAAATAAGAATTTCTGCTTCCATCCACATTTATTCCTTTACTAAATTATATATTTTTGAGGACAGGAATCATATCTATCTTCTTAACCATTTTTGAGCACTTGGTATCATGTCTGGTAGATTATTTGCTAAACATTTGCTAAATTAGTTATTATATAAACAACTATAATTTTATGCTCATATATAGTGACTTCCTCATTTCTCTGCTCATTTGTTAAACTACCATACCAAAAACAAACAAACAAAAGGAATATACCAAAAAAAAAAAAATACCAATATCATGGAAAATTTTAGTACAGTTTCTCACTTGACAAAAACTTAATGGTTACATGCGATATGTATAGTACTACCTTATGGCAGGAAATACATGGTTCATTAAAGTGTGATCTTTCTTTTAGAATGCTAATCAATACAGATATTGAAATAACTATTTAATGTGGTAAGTGCTATAGTATTGACACTTTGTACTATTGAGAGAAGTAAACTATGAAAGGGAAATTTGAATTAACCAAGTAAATCATTGGCAGAAAGACTTAATGTTCAACTGAATTTATTATTAAGGATAATACTAAAGTTTATTTAAGCAACTAGTAAGGTAAGGTCATAATCTAACTGATAATTTCTAAATATCTTGTCATATACCTTACACATCTGCAAAACCAAAAGAACTATCTTGAAGCAAAATTAGCTAAAATAATTTAGAAACCATTAGCATGTGAAGATATAAGATTGTACTAAACAGTTCAAGGATTTCTTACTAATATGCCTAATTGAAACTATTGTTTATCTTTTTTAACTTCTTATAGCCTCACAAATAAAGCATACTGATAAATTTGTTTTAAAATACTTATTAAATATAGTGATGGTATTTTACACAAGCATTTCTGAAATCCACTGTCTAATTGCCATTATCCATCATGTAAGTAGTAAGGAAAACTGAAAGACTGGTTTTCTTGAAGTAAGAGACCTGTGACATACTTTGCTAACTTCCATCACACTGTAATGATTCTAAACAGTCTACTGCAAAGTCTTTATTGTTTAAAATAGGTTTAGTTAATGTTACAGATGCAAGCATTTCAATAAGATGTTTCTATTTAAGAGTATTCAAGCAACAGACATTAAAAATCACTTTTTGTTAGCTAACTTTTTTTATTGGGGGGATGGGGGTTGCCTGGATTGGGGGTGGAGTGTGGGGGGGTACCTGATTGCTACATTCTGTCTCGTACCAAAATTCTGACTGGAATAATCCTTTGATATGTTTATTTTTATATTTTAGACATTGATACATAAATGCCATTAGAGAATATTTCACAGTTTAAGTATCAATGAATATTTTTTGTACATATTTCCTTTTGTTTCCTGTAACTATGAGAAGGTAATTCGGGGCTAGTTATCCTAAGCATACAGAGGTGAACATTAAACAAACATAGTTTGTATTAGGTTTTGTTTTTATTTATTTTCAGCATAACAGTATTATTTTTATTAGTTTTTGCTGCAAAATAATTCACTCAAAAACTTAGTAACTTCAAACCATCATTTATTTAGCTCGTGATTTTATAGAATAGCAGTTAGAGCTAAGTTCATGGTCTCAGCAGGAATCATTCATGCATCTGTAGTCACTTGCTAGTCAGCTTTGAGGCACTAATGTTAATGGATTAGCTCGCCACTAGGCAAATGGACCATGTGTTTCTTACCATCCAACAGGCTACCCCAGGGTTGTTCACATAGAGGACTCACAGTTCCAAGGTCTGAGAGCAGAAGCATCATGATCCCTTAGGCTGAGGCTCAGGACTTGTTCAACATCACTCTGTCACATTCGATTATAAGGCCTTATCAGATCCAAAGAGTAAGGAAGGAAATGTTTGCTGGGAAGAACTGCAAAGTATTGCGGTATTTTTGCAATCTACTAATCATCTGTCCTCTGGCCACAATTTTTTACATTTCTTCAAGTTGCAACCCCCTTCCCAAGATCCACAAAAGTCTCACTCAATTACAGTTCCAATATTTGTTTTGTTAGCTTTTGCTGCAAAAAGAATTTCACACAATTTATGACCCAATTCTATGGATCAGTAATTTGTGCGGGGCTTGGTTGTTTTTTCTCCTCTTCTCATGTGGGCTTTTATATGCATCTGCAGTCAGATATCGGGTCCACTAGGAGTTGTCTGAGGGAAAGACAGCTAGGATGTTATGTGTGTGCTCTAAGTGGTCTCCCACCCTATAGCAGGCTAGCCCAGGTTATGCCACATGGTTGTTATAGGGTCCAAAATAGCAGTCTCCAATGCACATGCACATTGCAAACATCGGTTGGTTCCAGGTTTGCTAATGTCTTATTCACAAATGCAACTCACTTTGTGAGGTGCAGTGAGTATGGGAGAGGGTTGCCTAGGGGTGTGGATCCAAGAAGTCATGAAAAACTTTGGGGCCATTACTGCAACAGTCTACCCCACAGTCTAATAATTATCAGGTCCAAGTGATCCTTAACTTCAACTATGGTATCATTTTTTAAGATAAAACAAAAAGCTAAATTATATATGTGATATTATGTAGGGGGAAAATGAGCATTAGGGAACAATCATTTGCACAACACTAAAATAACATATGCTGTCACCACCAACACAAACTATATCAACTGCTGTATGTAGTCACTATCTGAATTGATTCATCTTTATTGAACTAAGCCAGTCAAAGTGCTTGATGTGGCTATAGAAAGTCATTTTTTCTGTTTTATATGCCTTGTATTCTACTTTTTAAAATATTGGGAAATTTTAACCCTTTACCTGTTAATAGAAAATAGGCAACAGTTAGAAAAAAGAAATTAACAGAAAAAGATTAGTTGTTTAATTAAAAATGAATTAATTGGCATTTCAGAAACATAGCATATTCTGAAGATATTTACAATATATGCTACTTTATCTATCCTAAAATAATCCATGTTAAGTATCTCTTCAAAAATTGGTTGTAGTGACTTTTGCGCTTTAGTTATATTTTGATAAGAACAAAAGCATATTTATTATTAATGAATGATTAAAAGATTATAAATATATCTAAAAAGAGGGACACACTGAATATTCCAAACCCAAAATAAATTCATAGGCTGTTTCGGCCAACATTTCTAGTTGTTTCTCATTAACGAATGGTTGGCATCATAATATTTTGTTATCACTGATTTTGCTACAGCTTAAACTACTGAAGAGAACGGGAATATTTATAAAACTGCTCACTATCTAGAATTAAATGAAGAGCTTATCCTATAAAACAATAATAACAGTAGACTAATCCAAGGAAAACAGTAAAGATGAAAAAATTAACTAGTTCAATTTCATATCATTTTCAATTTATACGTTCAATAATTGTTTTATATGAAATATATCAATAGGGAACTTCTAAAATATATTTGAAGACAAAAACAAAGATGACTAAGGTATATTAAGAAATGCAAAACCTGACAAAATTTATAATTAGTATAATGCACATTAGAAAGTTTTGTTGAAGTTCTACTCAAAGATGAAGGGTCCATCTGTGAACATAATAGCAGAAAATTAACTTTTCATGAGGATAATTTTTAGCTGGTAACACCAAAGAGTACCATAAATACCATGAAAGTTATTCAGGAAATCCTCCAAGAATTTCTTATTTAGTAATTATTATAATCTTAATACATGAAATCAAAGGGACGTGAAAAGTCAATTCAACTGAATGGCTTAATATACCAGAAGATTCATTCAAATTCAATTCAAATAAGCTCTAGTCAAATCTGAAGATCTGAACAACAGTTATAAAATGTTATCTTCCATGTGTCTAGAAATTCTTAACCAGCCATTGAAGTCTCATCTATTATCGCATGTTTTACATATACTATGTCATCAATGTTACCCACCAGTAGTTCTAATTTTTTTAAAGATTTTATTTATTTATTTGAGAGAGAGAGAGTGAACACCACAGGGGAGATGCAGAGGTAGAGGGAGAAGCAGACTCTCTGCTAGCTCTATGACCTGAGCCCAAGAGAGCCACTTAATCAACCAAGCCACCCAGACGCCCCCCACTACTATTTATTAATGTTAAAAGCAAGGTAGTATGCTTTTGAGGTTTGAATGTAGCTGCCAGCATTTACACAATTATGCTGGATTGAGCAACATGGAGAGCAGATAATACCAAGACAATATTGAAGCAGTTTTCCTAAGATTAAATATGCAAAGACACTTTTTAAAGAATATATGGAGAGCTATGGATCACATGAAGATGAACATAACACAGCTATAGATGCTAACATACAACCATAGTGCTAGACCAGTCTGACATTGAGCAAAAGAAAATATGAGGACTCTGTTAACAGATGCCTTGAGAAGGCATACCTAGTTAAGCCTGTTAATATCCTAATATTATACTTCTTATATTTTCCTCTGTCTTATTGTGACCTTATACAAATTATATATGTTCAGGAATATTTTTATTAGTTTTTAAATTAAAACATATTTTAAATCTTTGTTCTGTGTCCCATTACTCTTATTCAAAATTGCTGAAAATTCTTCATGCTATTTGATATATATCTAATTCATTCTTTTCAATAGGTGTATATTATAGTCCACAGTAGAGTATACCTCAATTTATTTAGCTATTTCCCTATTAATAAATATTAACTTTGTTTTCTGTTTTGAGACATATATGAAGAATGATACAGGAAACATTTCTAACCCTCTGTATCTATATATGTTAATAATTTTCTTTCTATGGCATAGATTTCCAAGAATGAATTGCAGGGTAAAATAATAAACTATTTTTATTTTAAATAGATGCTTCAGAATTTTCACAGTAATGATAGGATTTCAAATTATGCTACTCGACATCATTATATAATAAAATATTGGTAGATCAGGTTGGAAGAGGGTTTCAAGAGTTTTTGATGTGGGCCCAGCTTTGTCCCTACTTAGCTGTATTACACTGGATGAGTAATGTCACCTCTCTGAGTCTTCATCTTCAAAGATAAAATTTAGAGTCAATGACTCCTAATGATCTACCTAATTTTGAGGTTCTGTGATTTTCAAAGACCAAAATCCAAAAAAGTCTCCAGATATGGTATCCAATAACAGTGAAATAATTTTTTAAAATGTTAATGCACATTAACCATTTTTTCAGGAGGGAACATTGATAGCTTCAAAAATCACATTTTCCTTTTTAAATATTGCATACCTACTCGATTAATGGAAGATACCTCAAACTCTACTGATGTTCTTAGAATCAGACAAATCTTTATGCTTAAAGAGTTCCAAAACGGAAAAATAATCTCAAATCTGAATTTTTTGCTATGGCTAAGAATATATTTATATGTGTATAATACTTTGACACAAAATTGAAATTTCCTCTAAAGCTAAATAAAGATTTCCTCTAAAAGCAACAATAATCTTAGAAAATGGAACAATGTCCTTTTTTCTTGAAAAGGGATCAACATGTCTTATTTTTTTTACTAGCATAAATGCACACATACATACACACACACGAAGACACATATAATGAAAAATATAAGCCCTAGTAACATTAAATCTTAGAACAAAATATATATGCATATATGATTATTGGTTTTTCTATCAGTTCACAGGTGTGAAGTTTTGAAGAGTCTTGTAAATATTCCTTGAAATATCAGAAGCGGTATAATATAGCTAAAGAAGAGAGATAAGTAGGAAAATATGATGATTTTTAAGATTTTGAGTAAACTCTGATTTTTATATGTTAAGTAAGTACAAATCCTTATTATTAAAAATGAGTTTTCTGTGATAAAATGTCTTGGCTAGCTTTCAAAATGTCAGTTGAATTTGACTGAGTCCTCGACCTTGAACTTTTCATACTTGGCTTTTGATTGATACATTTACTCAATTTGACCTTTTCTTTTAACAGAACTATTCTTCTGTTTGAATCTTCATTGAAAGATTGCTGTTGTAGCTCACAGTCTAAGCAATAGTTTGAACAGTTAGTCTTTTCTGACATTGATGTGTTTAAATTCCCTAAATTCTAAGTATTTTTGATGTGATGAGAAGAATCTTCATGACTGTGAAGGACAGTGCTTAAACAGATTGCTTTCTTTTACAGTGAAGTATTTTTCAGTCAGAATCTTGTTCCTAAACATTAGTAACTATCAAATTAAGCTAGGAAAAGAATAGTAGTTGTTCATGAAGCCAATAGTTGAAATAATACAGCTGCTTATTGAAGATTATACTTATTAAAATACTTAATAATATTACAAATAGGATATGAATACCTGAAAAATTTGAATTTTGAAGGAAAACTTGAAACAGCTATGTATTTAACTGGCAAATTCATCTTTAGAAATTCTTATATAAAATTAATTACTCCATTTGGAATATTATATTTTTGCAACAAGTTTAGGTTTAAAGTTTCTCCACTCTTCTTGCTCATTTTTTTCTTTCAAACTGTCAACACATTCCATAGCAATCATTTCATAACAAGCCATATTTTTCCAATATATGTGAAGAGGCTTCTATGTGCCAGACACTGGGCTAGACACTGGATATAGTGAATTGAATATCATCTGTATTTTTTTTATAAACATATATTTTTATCCCCAGGGGTACAGGTCTGTGAATCACCAGGTTTACACACTTCACAGCACTCACCAAAGCACATACCCTCCCCAATGTCCATAATCCCACCCCCTTCTCCCAAACCCCCTCCCCCCAGCAACCCTCAGTTTGTTTTGTGAGATTAAGAGTCACTTATGGTTTGTCTCCCTCCCAATCCCATCTTGTTTCATTGATTCTTCTCCTACCCACTTAAGCCCCCATGTTGCATCACCACTTCCTCATATCAGGGAGATCATATGATAGTTGTCTTTCTCTGCTTGACTTATTTCGCTAAGCATGATACGCTCTATTTCCATCCATGTTGTCGCAAATAGCAAGATTTCATTTCTTTTGTTGAAAATAGAACTGCCCTATGACCCAGCAATTGCACTATTGGGTATTTACCCTAAAGATACAAACGTAGTGATCCAAAGGGGCACGTGCACCCGAATGTTTATAGCAGCAATGTCCACAATAGCCAAACTATGGAAAGAACCTAGATGTCCATCAACAGATGAATGGATCAAGAAGATGTGGTATATATACACAATGGAATACTATGCAGCCATCATCTGTATTTTTTTTTAAATGAATTCCAATTATGGTTGATACTCACAAGATCAAAATATAGTTAAAAAGGCTTTTAGGGTGATATTTACTCAGTGGATTCAAAGGTCTTTTCTTTTTTCCATCCATTTATAGCTCAAGAATATGAAATAAAAATTAAGCTTATTTTTCAAACCAGCAAGTTCTGGGTTTGAAATATTTCCTCTAACTTCTCCCTGGGGATGATCTTTTTTTAGCTCAAGTCACTTCTCTTATATATTATCACAGGTAACTAAAAGAAGTCAGGCAGTTAATACTTTTAATACTCATTTTCCTTATAAATCATCTTAATTCAATCCATAATTTCATTAGGAACTTTTTTGTATCTTCCACATTACCACAGGCAATGGCTTTGCTAATTTTTCTGCCAGTTCATAATCAAATACGTTTGTTCCAGCCTCCATTTGTCATCTTCTCAATGTTTTCCCGGCCTCCACCAAGTTTCTTTGGGTTCATCCCTGTCTTGGACTGGGGGTCTGTTTACTGTGGAAAAATATTCTAGTATAAACAAAAGGTCTTATGCCCACATACCTTGGTCTTTACCTTGAGACATGCTTTTCTTGTAGCACCCTGTATTGATGTCTGCCAAGGCCATTTCTTATTCTGCTAGTCTCATACCATTTGGTGAGACTGGAGATGAGAAGTGTTTTATTTTTGAATCTATAGTTCTGGCTCCTTCAGATTTCCTTAGTATTCTGTTTCAAAATGAGTGATTCTCTCTTTTTGGTTCATTTTTCTGTATTCATACCTTACTTTATATAGCTAAAAGTAACCTGTTGGTACTTTTAGTTTTCTTCCTAAAAATAGTTCCTTAAGCAATTTCAAAGTGTGTTCACTTTGAATAATGTGTGTTGTTCACATCATCTCAGATGACTGTATTGCCTAACTTTTCCACCACTGCATGATGGTTCATCTTCTCTTCAGTGTCCTATAATAGTTTCCTCACTGCTTTTCAAGTCTTTATCACTAGTCTCCTTGAGATCCTCCCAGCTGCCATTAATATTGTCCTCATGGCCTCTGAAAATAACCCCAAAGCCAATGCCACATGTTTAGACTTGAGTTACAACAGCACCCACTTATAGGTACAAAATTATTTTATGTTATTCACTGTTGTACAACGAGGCACTCCAAAACTTAGTGTTATAAACAGACAACTATTTAGTGCTGCTCACCATTTTGTGGGTCAGGATATCAGGAATTTGCTGTTACTTAACAGCAAGGATGACCTGAAACCGAAGGATGACTTGAATCTTTTCCACAATGGCTGAGCCTTCAGCTAGGGTAGTCAAGTGGCTGGAGATGGTCTGCTTGGGTCAGTATATACTACGTTCCTTAAACCTCCATTCTGGCTGTTAGATGGATTCCCAGTTCTGCCAGGGCTAGAATGCCTAAGATGATTTTATTTTATATTTTTGTCTTACAAGTCTGGTGGCTGGGTTAGAATGGTTAGAACTTGGAATTTCTGGATTTCTTTCTCCATGAAATCTCTCCACATAAATAGCTTAACCTTTTTATGTAGGATGACAGCATCAGGAGAGTCTGACTTTTTAAATGATAGCTGGTTTTCCCCAGGGGAATTAAAAAAAAAAAAAAGTTCCAGGGGGTCTAGGAAGAAGTTGCACATCTTTTTATGATATTGCCACAGAATTTCCAAGACATCATTTCTTCCTATTCTATTAAATCAAAAAGTCACTGATACCAGACCAGATTTGGGGACTATGAAATTAGAATTTACCTCTCAATAGAACAAGTAGAAAAATCTATGTGAACATCTTTAATCTACCACAGTAAACAAGAGGCTAAGTCCTAGGCCTAGTAAGTTCTTTGAGCAACATTATATGGAAAAGGTGTCACCACAAAGCATAGAAAACACCAGTGTAGTATAAAATAGATTGTGAGAGTTTTGATACAGTAAGTATCATGGTTAACCATATTAAAATAGAGTAGGTCTCACATGGACTCAGTGAAAATTTTAAACACCAATTAATTCAATTTCTTGCTGAAAGAGAAAAGGAATAATTAATGGGAAAGAATAAACAAGAGCAGGGCAGAAGTGAGGAGAATCTCAAGATATTAAATTTAATTCATATATGGAGCATTAAAGCTTTATTCCAATTATTCACTGATATTGTACTTTTGAGAGATGTTGGGGATCCAAAGGCAGGAGTAGAATCCATGCCCCAGGAGGAGTAATAGTTAAGATCATAAACAAATGGGTCATTAACCAATGACAGGGAAAAGAGAGAAACAGAAACAGTAGATTAGATCAGGTAGATCTCTTTTGGTTTAGTCTTCTAGATGCAGTATTAATCTCCCTGGCCTTCCCCATTATGCCAGAGACCCAGGATGATAAGTTAATTGCATCTAAATGACCTAAGTAAAACAAAAAGATGCAAACAAAGTGGCCTCATTCCAGACTCATTCCTAAAGTTTTGTGTGAAAATAATGAAACAGAGTGATCAACCATATGCCTGACATTTTAAGACTTTATAACAATATCAGTTAAATGCTAGTCCTAACTGATGAGTGGGATGAGAACTACTATAGTCTCTCTGCCGGGGATTTGCTGATTTTGGGGAAAGCATAGAAATCCCACAGATGGCTATCCGATCACTCTTCCCATAACCAGAATGGGACTAGACTTGCATGCAGATATTGACTATGTTGCAGTATAAAATCAGTAGCAGAATGAAACTAAATTTATTCTGTATGTGATGGTATAACAAAATAGTGTTAATCTTACAGGATAAATCGAGAATATTGTGAGACTAGAAAAAAGAACAGAAACATTGATGTATCAGTAAAATATTGATCTGTCTAAATTCTGAACTTTGAAGTCAAGTGTTGTCAATTCTCCTTCAACTAAAGATGCAACAGTATAAACTGTCAATGGCTTTTTTTTTTAAGTCATTTGTGGTTCACATATAGACGATTCTCCCAATGCTGGATTAATAGTCACAGAAAGGTGAAAAAGCCATGAACAAATGAGGTTGATGGGTCATATGTATTATCGGAAAGATGATTATGATATTTTAAAGGGAGATATAACATTTCATGTCTAGATATGGCAGATGAAAGACAGTCATAAAAGAATGAGCTCTCAGAATATTTCTGTAGTTTATTTGGAAAGCTAATTTCTAATACTTTCATGGTTGTTACTATAAAATGAAAACATTTTATTTTGACACACCTGCCAAATTTTGCTTTAATACTGTTGAATCAAATTGACTACAGGTCTAAGCAAAATAAGGATTAGTTTTACAGGCAGAATAGTAGAATAAAAGTAGTCTTGATGAGAGTCAGGTGCCCAAAGCTCTTCTATCTTCTCACTTAACTTGCCCTTGAACAAGTCACCTACACCTTTTAGCCCTCAGTTTTCTCAACTGCTGTAGGAATTGGTTAACCAATGATTTTTTAACTGTATTTCCATGCTAATATTGGTATATTTTGCAGTGATTTTTTAAAAAAGATTTTATTTATTTATTTATTTGAGAGAGAAAGCAGGTGGAGCAACTCCAGGGACAAGCAGACTCTGCTGAGTGTGGAACCTGATGAGGGGCATGATCTCATGACCCTGAGATCATCAACTGAGCCAAAATCAAGAGTCTGATGCTCGACTGACTAAGTCACCCAGACACCCAGCAAAGCTTTTTTTATACTATTTACTACTTTAACATATCACATTGTATTATAGCTAGTTTTCTGCCACTCACACTGCATTGTGAGTTTCTCAAAGGTATAATTTTTCTTTTATCTTGTAGCCTGTGCAGTTCAGATACGACAGATTTTATCTCTTGTAACAACTCCAGTCAACTGAAGCTCTCTGTTGAACAGGATGAATACGTTAGGTCAAAGCTCAGGCATATTAACTATGAGTAAGGAAGGGTATACTTTCAAATGTGCCAAGTATTTGCAATTTCCTATTTAGACAAAATAGATACTCTAACAAATGATAAGTGAATGAATGAATAATTTTATAATGGTACATGTGCCATGAGCTCTCATAAAATAAAATATATACCTACTATAAAGTTTTACAATTCTGGAGCTTTCCTAGTGGTCATGCCATTGCTAGTTGTTTACAAAGCACATATTAGTGCATGAATGAACAAAATGTTTCCTGACTATTTTTTTGTCCTTATGTAACATCAATGAGAGGTAATTTAAGAAGCATAAGCTCAGTGAGTGATAGTTAAAATTATTCCATTACTAGACAATGGTGTAATTTAGAGAAAAAACATTTATTCTCTATCTTGATTATTAACAACTTTTTACATCACTGAATTTTTAATGAAAGACTTAAGAAGATGTAATTTCTTCTATTTCTATTTTTTAATGCAACATACATTGAGAAAAAGCTTGAGTCAACATAGAGTAGAAAAGAAGATACAAGGATATCTGGGTAGCTTAGTAGGTAGAGCATGCAAATCTTGTTCTTGGGCTTATGAATCTGAGCCCCCATTGGGAGAAAGGTTTACTTTATTTTTTTTTTAATTTTTTTCAAATACTTTATTTATTTATTTATTTATTTATTTATTTGAGAGAGAGAGAGAAAAAGAGAATGAGTGAGGAGAGGTGGGAGAGAGGGAGACAATCCTAAGCAGAATCCATGCTTGGTGAGAAGCCCCAGGTAGGGCTTAATGTCATGACTCTGAGTTCATGATTCAAGACAAACACTCAACTGATTGAACCACGCAGGCTGCCCTAGAATTCACTTTGAAAAAGAAAGATACAAACATTAAGGTAGAGAAAATATAGACATTGTACAATTTATAAAGAGATGTATGCCTGCTCTTTCGTATTTATTCCAAAGAGCACCACCTCACAGAATATGTGCATGTACTCCAGGAGACCACAGGCAATATCAGTGTGGCTTGGAGTGTTCATATACAGAACCCCACACTGAGAAGAGTCTTGTGCTTGGTGTAGTGCTTCACTTGACACCAATTTGACATTCTTAATCATTTTTGGACAAGGGGATCTGTGTTTTCACTTTACAGTGGGGTGCATAAATTATGTAATCAGTCCTAGTGGTCAGTTAAGTCTTTTAAAAAAAATAATAATAATAATAAGATTTTTAAAAGTCTTTAACATAGGAGGTAGGATATGGAGACTTTCGCAGTTACTGAGGAACCACTTGAGGAAAGATGCAGAGAGTATATTTTCCATTATAGTGAGAGACAGGGTAGGTTGAGTCCAGCCTTAAATGCTCATTAAGAAGTTGGGCCACCTTATAGGCCATAAGTAAAGATAGACAGTAAAGATTTTGTAATCGTAAATAAAATTAGTCTTAAAGAAGGACAGATCTAGCAATGGTATGTCAGATGGGTAAGGGCGAGAGACAGGGGATAACATGGAGGATATAAGTAGCTGGTTTGAAAACTACTATTAGAAACCTAAATTTAGAAATCAGTATTCATGAGATGATTGTTACTACTATATGAAGCACACAGAAAGAGAAAATATCTTTCTTTGGATCCTGAGTATTGTACTTATCAGGTAACATACCTATTTCTCTTATTCACATTTATTTCAAACCTAGCTGCAAATATGAGGAAAGATACTCCACACTCTCTTCTTGTGTTTTTTTTTTTCAATCAAACTTACATTAAACTAGACATTCAAGTGCAGAGTATATATATATATATATATATATATATAAAGCAAAGTTTAGCATAGCCCACAGAAATAAATATCAGTTGAATTAATCAGAGATAATTGCATAAACAATAAAAGGAGGATATAACAGATTTTCTTAGCAGGTATATAAGGTAAACTTTAGCAACAGTTGGAAGGAGTCAAGAGTAAGTTCAAGAAAGTATAGACTGATAACCTATATGACTTTGTCTATTTCATGCCTCTTTTAACTTAGAGGTGCTAGATTAGTATAGAAATGACACTATCAGCATTAGGGCTTATTTAAGTCTATCAAGGCAACTTATAACAGAATACCATAAAATGGGTGGCTTATGCACAACAGAAATTTATTTCTCACAATTTTGGAGTCTGGGAAGTCCAAAATCAAGGCACTGACAGATTCAGTCTGGTGACAGATGGTCATCTTCTCATTGTATCTTCACATGATAGAAGGGGTAAGAGAACACTTTAGGGTCTCTTTCATAATGGCACTACTCCCACTCATACTATACCACCCAAACACCTCACCTCCAAATACCACATCATATTGGAGATTAGATTTCAATATGTGAATTGGGTGTGGGGGGGCTGGGGTCCACATACAGTGTATAGCATGATCCTTTTATCTTGATCATTTATGTCAATCATAAATAAAGGAATGCCCTTTTACCTGATTGCTTGGGAAAAGAGAGTCAATGCACATATGTTCAGACCAAAGACATTTTTCAAGAATTAGGGAATAAACTCACCACCTAAGTCTGACATTGACTGACATATTAAATATCACATTCTCCAGCCCTATATGTCTACTTGGGAAAGGAGGAACACTAATGTGATACACACATCACTTTGTCATTCATTCATTATTCTTCATATATCCAATTTTATCATTGAGGAAATAAATATGACTTGACATTTTTATTTTTAAATTTGTTATACTAAAATTTAATTGTAACTTGTCTTGTATATTCTTGCTTTGAGCTGCTTCCTAATGTCTAATCTTCATTTTAACCAAGATAGTGGACCTATTCCATGAATTTATGACTTTGTGCTTATAATGCTAAGTGATCCAGCTTGGGTATCTGGCTATTCTGAGTTCATCAAAGAGTTTCAACTCATTCATCTTTAATTTATGTCATCAAGTAAAGCTTTTTTGCATTTTTCTTAATACTTAAAAGTATATTATTTGAATGGGTATTGGAAATTAAATACCAAATTCATAGTAATGGGATATGAGAGCCATTTTAACCTATTTTTAGTCTTCACTTGTTGGATTCACTGACTATTTCATCATTTTAGACATAAATATTTTTGTCAAATAGTATTTTGTCTAGTATTTTTTCACTAGTAGCAATTAATTTTTCTATTTCAGGCATGCAATTTAATATCAGCTTTCTTTAAAAATATAACAAAACCCATACCATCATGAATGTAAACCCTATTATATAAAGGCTTAAGGGAAAAAAATGGGAAATAATATATATTTTTCTTTTTATAACTTATCATGATAGGGTATTTGAAACAAATCATCCTCAAGGAAAAAGAAATACTATGCCAGGGAAATCTGTTAAATATTCAAGAGTTTATGCCAATAACATTGATAATATCTAATAATCCATGTCTCATACCTGACACCTAGTTTTTTTTTATGTTAGAAAATATTTTTAAAACCACATCACACAGAATTTATATGCTATCTTACTTTTGCTTTGTAGAGAAGAATGTATGTCTCTGCAAATGTAGAGAAGATTTGTATGTCTGTTAGGGGATAGGAGTGCTGGAAATACCCTATGTGAGCCCCTTGAGAAAATTAAATAAACCCTAAAGGAAGGCACAGAAACTGCCATCCCCATAGGCTTCTGACTGAGCCATTCAGCATGAGCCCTGTTTACAAGAATACTCAATTTCAGCTATCTTGTTTAGATGATTCATTCCTTGAACATTCTCAGAGTGCTTAGTATGTGCACAGAAATCTGCTAAATCCTGCTGAAAAAAAAATGCTTTAAGAGTATTATACACTTTTGAAGCATTTCCCAATAGTTCATGTATGTATGTACGTATGTACTTTGTTTCACTTGATTTCCCTCATGAAAGAGACAGTGCAGTTGTTATTATTCCAATAGAGTGAGTCTCCCAGAGTTGTAGGGCCAGGAAATTGCTAAACTAAGGCTAGAATTGAGGTCTTCTTATTCTGAATGCAGTAGTTTCCTTATAAGAGAGTAAGAGAGGAGATTTTACACACACAGACACACACACACACACACACACATACATATATGTATGTATGAGATTATAGAGAGGCGATTATATACATTATATATATAAAATATATTCAGAAGACCTGAATATATTTTATATATATAATGTATATAATCGCCTCTCTATAATCTCATACATATATATATATATATATGTATTCAGAAGACCTGAATATATTTTATATATATATATATAATGTATATAATCGCCTCTCTATAATCTCATACATATATATATGATCTCCTCTCTTACTCTTACATATATATAATGTATATAATGTATATTATATATAATGTGTGTATATATATATAATCTCCTCTCTTACTCTTACATATATATAATGTATATAATCTCCTCTCTATAATCTCATATATATATAAAGCCAGAAAATATATATATAAAACCAGATAGATAGATAGATAGATATCTATATATATAAAACCAGAAAATTTACTATATCTATGGAAAATATTGATAGACATTTGTTGAAGGAGTGAATACCAATTAAAGATTTGTCTCATTTAAGAGTGTAATTATAGTTCCCTTTAACAGATAACATATATCAAAAACTTATTATGTGCCAAATATTGCTATGGGCTTAACTTGCATTATCACATTGCTGCTGTGAGAGAAGTTCTACATGATACAGGAATTCCCCAACTTAAAAATTTAATAAGTGGCAAATAATACATTATATGCTAATAAAAAAATTATAAATGGGAGAGCAGGAATTCACACAATTCTGTGTCTTCCTAAAATCTATATATATTCTTTAGGTACCCTTTCCCATTGTCTTTTTCCACAATCTTTTTCTCATTTCCCATCCTAACTTCTTTGAAAGCAAAAAAGAGGGGAGAGAAGAGTTATGTCAGGCACAGAGAAGGAAGAAAGTAAGTCATTCGTGCATTTTTGTCAGCTCACCCAGTGATCATTGGCTACTTTAGCACCAAGCTCAGTTCTGAGACTGTCTATAGTAGACCTTGGGGGTGACTTCCAAGAATGTCAGGTGCTATTTCAGAGACATGAGCAAAATGCTTTTGAAGCATAACTAAACAATGGTAGAACTAATGAAGCCTAGTCCAGAAAATCCAGGAAGGCTTTACCAAGGAGAAAGCATTTGAGCTGTCCAAAAGTATTTTCTCAGGGAAAGAAAGAATAAAGAGCATCTGCAATAGAACAACAGGCAGAATTATGGGAAGTAGTCCCATTGATGAGAAAATTTCAGAGTAAGTTTATAGAAGCACAGGATTCTGTCATAGGAGGCAGTATCATGTTCTGAGGAGCCTTCTATATTGGAGTGAGGAGATTAGACTTTATCTGCAAGGTAATAGGAGCCAGCAAACACTTTGAACAGTAAAGTTATATGTTCTTCCATTTCTTAGGAAATCTAGCAGTCTTATGTTGGATGAACAGGACATTTAGTCAAAGTGAAAGCCAATAAAGAGTTGGACTTGAGTAGAAAGATGACAGTTCCTGTTTTATTTCAAAACCATAAATAAAAATTAACGATAATCTAGCAACTGCTCTAGTGAGACTTTGTGACCAAGAGATGTAAATGACTTAGCCATGTTACTGCTCTCATAGGTGGTGAACATATAGCTTCTTTCTTTGTTCTTTTTTTATCGAAGTACAGTTAATATACAATGTTACACTAGTTTCCAGTATACAATATAGTGACTTGAGTAGTCTTTGCATTGTGCTATGCCCATCACAAATCTAACAGCCTATTTCATAAAGAGTCTTCATTTTATTCAACCATTCAACAAATATTTATTGAGCTCCCTCTATGTGGCATGCACCATGCTAGGTGCACAATGCTTGGAGCATTATGTTAAGTACTGGTTATGGGGAAGTTCATTTGCAGCAACATGTAACTCTATTTATTCATAAAGCCAGAAAAGCAGCAAAGAAAAGACGGGATATAGAGTAAGTGTCAAACAAACAAAAAAAGAGAAACTAACTCCTAAGACAGAAAAAGTGAAAATGAGGTTTAAGCTTAAGAAAGCAAGCATCTGTTGTTAAGTAACCATTTCTTTAAAAGTGCACTAAATTGTGGAGGTTTTCTCTCAAGAACTGCATACTGTGGACCAAGATTAAGTATAATGGGTTCCCACATGAGTTCTTCTCATTACTTCTCTTGAAAGATCAGTGAATCTACTGAACGGGTGATTTAGGTTTAGTGTTCACAATCCGTTCATTTTACTTTTAATCTCCCCTGTTTAGAATTGTAAAAATGTAACATAGGTATAATCCAAAAGAGAAGGGATGAGGCCAAAATGAGACTATTTCAACTCCTCAGATAGTCTTGACATTGACAGAAATGCAATGAGCTGCAGATTTTTTATTCCTGATAGATGGTGATGTAGTTTCAGGCAGTTAATAAAGTATTGCACACTAGTAATTGCAGGAACCGAGTAAAGGACAGCATAGGAAAGATAATCTATACCTCACCCTCCTGAATTCCTTGAATCTTTTTGTTATTTTCAGTGAAGACTCATCTTAATCCAATTACGTTTTTCTTTTACTATAATTCAGCAGAGAGGACAGAGGTTTGAGGACTTTTATCCAGGACAAAAAGAAATCAATAATTTGGGAAGAAAAAGTTCTGGAAAATAAGACAATCAATTATTTAATCCTAAGAATGTGATTTTTATCATTTATCATTTATCACATTTATCACATTTTTTATCACATTTTTCAAAAATGTGAGCCTGAAAAATGACTTATAATCATATTTTCCACTGTTTAACTACCCCAGCCAGTTTTTTATATGAGAAAAATAGACAAGACAATAAAAAAACAACAAAACAAAAATCAGCAAGCACAGTCTTTCATAAGCATTATTTCTGGAAATAATAAAGTCCCTTCTGATTTTTTGGACCTCTCCTTGAATTTTCCATTAGACATGGGCCCCATTCTGAGTTCAGAGTGTGCCTATTGATTCCTGATTAATTTGAATACCCTATTAGGACAGTTTCTTTGAAATCCAAGGGGAAAAAGAAATTTTCACACCTAAGATGGACCCATACCACATAAAGTGGTAAATATATCAAAGCTAACTTGTAAGTATTAGGTTATGTTAATTTGAAAGTGAATTATAGCTTATAATTTGCTTTTGTTTTCCATATTAAATAAGAGTTTTAAAGTATAAATTTCCTCTTCAGATTTGAAAGAAATAAACACTTAGTCCAGTATTGATGAGAAAATTAATTTAAGAGTACCAACTTATCCTAAGGAAATTAGTGGCATAGGACATTCTCTGGATAAATATTACATTATTTGAAATAATTGCTATGACATTTTAATGCATTCTCAACATGAAACCTTCCCTTGTAAATGACTAAACCAGAGTACGTCTTAACAATTATTTCATGAGAGAAAACTTCAATACTCTTAGAGTTACTATCATAAGACTAATGTAAAGAAGGAAAAAAAAAAACAGAAGTGAAATTCCAGAAAGAAGTGGTTTAAAACAGTACAGGGTTAAGCATTTCATTTAAATAAATACACACAATTTGAGAGGCCAAAACTTCAATGATTTCACAAAATTTTCCAATAAACTCTAAGGAAAGAGAAAAGAGTCCAAAGAATTTCCAGAAATTTCTCTAACTTTTATGATTTTTGTATGACCCATTGGTCTATATCAAAATAAATGCAAGCAACTAAACTCAAATAATTTTTGGAATACTGCCCTCTAAGTAGACAAATGCACCTTTTTTTTAAGGTAATTCACCTATTCCATAAAAAAGAAAAGATCTCTAATTTGAAGTGCTTCTCTTTGGCTTGCACTAAACATCCTTTCATATGCTCAACAACTGTTAAAGAGAAGTGTTGAGTTTTTTGAAAATGTTATTTCAAACTGTATGCATCTGTGTTCATTCCAGCCAATTGTTTTTGATTGCAACATGAAAACTGAAGAGTATATTAGAGTTTTGCTATATCATTATCTGAAAAAATACCTTATGAGTTGTGGATTCCAAATATTTGGATGTTCACACTCACACATAAAAATCTGTCTTTTCGGATAGAGTAAATGAAAGCCAAGATTAAGTAATGAAAGCCTGCACCCAACATTCTAATGTTTACGATCATCACTAATCCCATGAACTGATATATCTAGAAGACATTTTCCCTGGTACTTATTGATCTCTTTAACTGCAGTTGTTCTTCAACTACGTTCTAATCATCTTGCTCCCAACAAAAACCAAGTGTTTTGAACATCCTTTGTGTTTTATAACTACATTGATTAACAGAAATTCAGGCTGACCTTACTCCCTGATGGTGGTGGTTATGGGAGGAATAAATCTTTGTTAAGTAAAGGCACATGGCTTTGGGACCAGCAATCTTTCACCTGTGCACTCTCATCCTGTTGTCTACAGTGTACTTACAAAAGCAATCATTTAATAAAGTGGCACAAGATAATCTTTTAAGTGCTATTTTCTCATAATTTCCACAATTTGCTATTCCTTTCAAAACTATTGTCTTGCCACTGTATAGGCCTGTCTCAGAATGTCAAAGCAATAATTTTGGCTCACTGATTATTTTTCCTTTCCTTTTAAATATAGGATGTTTATGGATATTTAAATATTTCTTAAATATGGTAGCTGCTAAATCATTATATAAAATATTAAATGTTCAAATTCTTTATTAGCAATTGTTGAAAACATAACTTCCATGTCTTTCTTAAAATAGGGCATGTTTGATTTCTGTATTGTTGTCATATAAATTGTAAGGACAAAAATAGGCCCTATGACTGAATGTACAAAATTCCCCTTAAACCACCTTGAACTAGGCAGATTTGCAACATTTTAAACTGGCACTTCATCCCTCTTTCAGCAAGCATCCTCTGCAGATTTAATGATCAGGAACATCCTTCTGATGCATGCTGGGAGATATGGCTGCAGGGTACAGACCACAGCAGACAGTGTGTCAGATGAGGCAGAACTTCTGGTTAGGGGTGAGTATGCTAATAGTGCAGTCTGAAGACATGATCACCATAAATTATCATACAAAGGAATTTAAATGCATGGACTTTGAGCACATCAGGACTGTGCATTTTACTTTCAATTTTACAATATATGTCATTTTTGCTTAACCTTTTGTCTTTGAAAAATTACATGGAAAACTGCTTCTTAGTAACAGACAAAACCTACAGATCCAACTGCAGGGTCTAAAACACCTTTAGTAGTAAGTGGTCACTTAGTGTTTCACCAACTTAATGCCAAACAAATTTTAAACAGTTGAGTCACAGATACTTGGACTACAGAGATAAAATTTGTTTGTGTGTTGATGTGTTTTTCAAATGCAAAGCTAATGGAACCCCTAGGCATTTTTTTTTTCCCTCCACTAACTTCTAAATTCTGCTTCCCCAAACAGGAAAACAGCACGCCTAATACGATGGCGTTTGCAACTGTTCAGTGACAGAGACTTTTTAAGTATGAAAATATCAAACAAAGTCTGTGCATAAATGACAGTTAAGTGGTTTCCACTATGAACTGGGCTGCCAAATTCTGCAACCTTATAAAGTTACATCTTATTTGAATTAAGTAAATGACTGTAGCACAAATTTCTTTTAGCACATTATTCCCCAGTATGGGAAATGTAGCTCCTAGCATGCAAATTCTTTCTCTCTTTCCTTCTTCCCTCTCTTCCTTCCTCCCTCCCTCCATCCCTCACTTTTTTCTTTCCTTCTCTCCTCCCTTCCATTCTTCCTTCCTTCCTTCCCTCCTCTCTCTCCCTTCCTTCCTTTCTCTTCTTTTCTTCTTTCTTGATTTTTTTTTTTTTAGCTTGAGATACAATATACCTACAGAAAATTCCACAAAATATTTGTGTACAGGTGTATAACTCAGTGAAAAATCAAATGTGAAAACACCATGAAACTAAATTCAAGACAACAGCTAGAACATTACCAGAATCTCTCCTACTGTCCCTCCTTTTTTTGATTTTAAACAATTACATTTGAGTGATGTGAGTATTGTATGCTAAGATTCCTTGCATGATCTCTGCAAATAAAATTCACAATCCATAGCAAAAACTTGTATTTTAGATTTGTCTTTTATCTACGTGAAGTGTTTTCCAATCATAGTTTTTAAGAATTCATTAATATAAAAAAAATCTTGAGTAGGAAACATAAGGCATATAGTAAGTTTTATCATCTCTTTGTTTTAGTGGTATGTATTATCAAAGGTTTATTGATTTTTGCTAGTGCATCCATTATTGATCCAAGTAAAATATTGTTTTGATACTAGTGTGTATCTGAGTGAGTGGCATTTTGTTCAGTTTTTGATGTGTGTGTGTTCCATTCCAAAGGTTATTTGAACTTTTCTCTGAATTTATATCAAGAATGTGTATCTCTATTACCCTTTTACAAAACAACAACCTTTTAAAGTGCTCATCCTCATGGTATCCCATTTAAATGAAAATTTTTCCTTTATGCCTTTTGAAGTTATAAGGTTCATGGAATTGCAAACCCCATATTGCAGTCAAATTTATGGAAAATTGCTTTCTTCTGTTGTTGTGGTCTATTTTAGATTATGTGTATTTATTGTGTAGCACTTGACTAGTAATTTAGAATGATGCTCCTAAAATTGGAGCTTTCTAAATGGATAACACAATTTAGAGGCTGATAACAAGAAACTAGGTATTTTTATAGGGTTATAAGGAGCAAATTTAAACCAACATTCTGCTTTGTAAGTAAAATTAAACTCAACAGAGTTTAGAACATAATTCAGGTTCAGCTTTTTGTGTTCTGCTCTTTTAGCCTTTGGCTTTATGCCTAGGAGAAGACAAAAATGCATAAATGTTAAAATTACACTCAAAAGAAATTTCAAGCAAGTTTCTATTGTCTGAATATTCATGTAACATTCAACTCAAGCTTTCGTTCAAAATGAGTTTGATCAAGTCACCTATACTTTATTACATAGTTGCTTTACTTCTCTAAAATTAGTAAAAATAACTTGCCTCTTCTCCCTGGTTGGTCTTAGACAGATTTAAAAACTTAACTAGGGGTTTTGGTTCTTCCTTTTTTATTTTTACTATTTATGTTAACAGCTCCTGGTAATTTAAGGAACTTGGATGCTTGACTTTTGCAGTTTCTCATGTTGAGTTGTGAAATAAAACTCAAAATAGTTTTACCCTGCTGTTCTTTCTCCCATTCCCATTCATTGATTTAAAAAGTTGGGAAATTCTAATAGTACAAGCCACAGGACCAAAGTCGAGCATTTAAATGGAGTTTTTCTAATGATGGCTACAGTTAGAGCACCAGAATCCTTAAAGTGCATTTATTCAAGTATATGTCACATAAAAATGGGAAGAGCAAAGACAATTCCTCATACATCTTCCTATAGAATACCATCAATGGATTGTCTCAGCAGTTCACTTCGCTCAGTGTTGGGTATGAGGAACATTCTTGGGTGGCCAGGGATAAGTTTCTATAACCCTGTAATTCTATTTTAGTGGGGATTTAGATTAAATCTGTGTTCCTCGAGATTGATAGAAGCTACTTTTTAATCATCCCCTTTCCCATTAAATATAGTCTTTGAAATACTTTTGTACCTCTTATCAAGTCCTGAAATTTTCTCCAAGCCTCTTAGGAACATCAGATTGGAGCTCAGGTGTGTAGCCTTAAGACCTTGTCAATGCCTGCTTAAAATCTGAGTGTTCCTAACTAGTAATGTCTCCCGCTTCTCTACCCATTCACTATTTTAAAGCTATATTTCCCCAAAATGCTTGTTTCCACTGCTTCTTCATTTTGCTTGTGAATGTCAGTTCTATTATTCACCTTTTTTCCACTATTTTTGTCATCCTCCAAAAATTGAATTTTCCTTTAATTATCTGAAGCATAAAATCATTTACTCTTGTATATTTAATATTCAGTGAACCAGCATTATCACAGCACCACAAATAATTTGGAGAGCCACAACAGAAGTAACAAATATGTTAAAATAACTGATTTTGCTGAAATACAAAGAGAAGTTCAAGCCACACCTGGACATCTGTGCACAATTTAAGTCACTTATTCAAGTGTGCTATAGCAACAAAACAGAAAGTAGGGCTAGATGATGTTATAGGAACCTCTTTACAGATAGATAGAACTGTATTATGTTTCTAGGGCAAAGGAGATTGATCATTAAGAGTAACACGGGAGGATACAAGATCTGTAAAGAACCAATACTCCCAAGCAATATGAGAGTTTGTCAAACACAATATTAAAACTCCAGAGAACGGAGTGTTAGTTTTTTGTTATTTTATTTTATAAAAATGAATATTAGAAATATGTTTCCCCAAGCTAATATAAGAGCAGGAAACTATCATGGTTTAAAGAATAAAATGTGTTTAGCAGTAACTGGGATCAGAGCAAGAGTTTTATTTACTCCACACAGGGACAGAAGAGTTTAAAAATTCACTTCTTCATTAAATTTTATATCCATATTACTCTGTTTATTAATATAAAACAGTAGTTCAAGAACTCTTGGGATAGCCAAAGAATAATCAATAATCTTTTGGCTCCTCCTAAATGCATACCTTATATGCTCTTCTTTCTCAAAACTTGGACAATTTTCATTTCCTGCATTACAACTTACAGAATGAATCTGATGTTTATTAAATCAAATTTAGAAGAAAGACTCCACCTTAGGATGTAATTTATTGAGAGATTTATTTTTAATCATTCACCCTTTCTTATTCAACTTGGTGTTCAACTTCTCTTTCAGTTTTATTTGCTTTAAACTTTCCATCAATTCAATTCTACTTTTTTTCTTTTGAAGAAAGCTTTTTTCCTCAAATATTTTACTTATAATCTCTCCCAACCCACCTAGTCACTTTTCACTGCAAATATAAAACTATTAAAAGTTTGACTATTTTATTGCTTAAATAAGTCAACAGTTATACATTGATAATTTGTTATTCATTCACTCATTCATTCATGCAGTAACTTCTCTGTATCAAGCTCTGAGCTAGGCATGTAGATGGAAAGATGAAGAGCCCTCTGTGTGGTCCTATGGCCACTAGTGTGAGAGGCATCTTTGGGAATAGCATGAGAAACACTAAAAAAGTAAAGCTCGCTGGGTAACTTTCAGTCTTTTAGGGGAAATAATCAATACTAGAAGACAACAAAGGCATAGCTACATAATTTGTGAGAACCAGTGCCAACTAAAATTTCAGAGCCCCTTGGTCAAAACTTCATAAGAATTTCAAGACAGTGAGAACAGAACCTTAATCGAAGTATGGAGAAGTTAGTGACCCTGAGTGACGGTGCAGGTAACAGAGCCATGAAGCCAGCCTGCTATACCTATTAAATTATGTATTACTTTACAAGAAGAAAAAGGACTTTATCAAAGGATACTAAGATTTTTTTTTCAATTACAACAAAGTTATCTAAATCTGCTTTCTCATCTGAGATATTAGAACCTCTTCAGTGGTTTTATCAGCTTTTTATTTGAAATGTCTTTTAATTATTCTACTCCATTTTGGAAGATTTTGTTTACTGTGTTAAAGTAATCATTAATTAATATTCCTATTTTAATTTCCACCAAAAGCTCTTGTCATCATGTGGTATCTAGTGTTGCTGGCTAGATTTAAATCTAGTCAACAGCAGAGACTTTACATTTTAGCTACTTGTGAAGTGTTACTTGTTTTATTTTGCTTTCAAATTAACCTAAAGATATCAATTACTGCCTGATGGAAACCAGTTTGGAACTTTTGACTAAATACTGTCTAAACTATAACTTTCAGTGATTCTCTCTAGCAAGAGAGGAAAGTTTGAGGATCTTCGGCTTTTTGTCCTTGGAAGGATGCAAGTACAACAACTTTCCCAATAAAAAGGGAAATTCAAGCTTAGGTGAAAATCTTGAACATATTTCTATTTTGAGAATCTGATTTGAGAATTAAACATTACTAATGTGTTAATGTCTTTATGTCTCTCATGGAACTACCCTTATGAATCATGTAGATTCCAAACTGAAATAAATGCTTATCTTAGCACTGGCCTACTTTAGCATCTGGCCACTTCTGAAAGTTTCAAGCTTTAAAATATGCAAGTATTTAACAGAAGTATTTTTTGGGAGATAGAGTTTGCATAGTTTCTCTTCTCACCATTACACGATTACCTTGTACTTGGAGATTACACAAACCTTCATATGGTAGAGTAATGTGTTAGACTAAAAAGAATCTCTATTAAAAAAAAAAAAAATTTCTAGTGGAAGGAAAACGAGCCAGTAGTCACAAAAGCAAAGCTGAGTTTGCCAACATTTGGGGATCACAGGACAATGAAAAAGATTTTCAGTGTAATTTTTATCTTAATTAATAGTGATAGTAAATGAATTTATAAATAATTTTAGAGCAGATGAAGTTTATTTAGTTAATATGTTTGCTTTTGTACATTAAAATAGCTTTAAAATGAATATATAAAATATCTTCCTTCTTAAAGAAAATCTGATCTTATTCATGCAGTGTCTTATTGAAATATCCTACATCCCTGTGGAAATTTTTAGATCACTACCATCACTAGTATTATCTAAATAACTTATACCAATGACTTATTTTTCTAGATTAGAATTTTTTGGTATTAAGTAGTTTGATATTAACTTTCGTTGTTGTTGTTGTTAATCATATGTTTGGATTCTGTGTACCACATTTAGTCTGGTTCATTGAAGAAATAGTTGACTGATTGACTTGATTGATGGAAATGATTAAAGCAAAACTAACACATAAGTTGTTATTGTATACAGACAACCAACTGATGGAGACTAAGTTGTGTATTTTATTCCCTCAACAAATACTGAGAACTGCCAGAAGCCAACTTTTCCTTTAGGCACTAATAATTTCTGTCAATTGACTTAGGCTTTTGCAGGTTTCTTGGTAGGAACACTTTGCTGTTTTGAAGCAAGTACTCTTCATTTTGAGGCTGTGTGTAACTCTTCATTTTGTGACTTACATTTTGAGAAAAATTCTGATCAGCTGGATTTTATTTATACATATTTTTGAGTGACAAACTGTAAGGTAATCACACTTCACTATATATATTGACCCACAGACTAAGCTATTTTTCTTACAAATCCATCTTAATATAAAAATGACATTTACTATCACTTCACATTTACATAAGCTTATTGAGATAAATTCTCTTTTTTTAAGCTTTGGTTTATTCATTTGACAGAGAGAGAGAGAAGACAAGTATGCAGAGAGGCAGGCAGAGAGAGGGGGAAGCAGGCTCCCAGCTGAGCAGAGAGCTCGATGTGGGGCTTGATCCCAGGACCCTGAGACCGTGACCTGAGCCCAAGACAGAGGCTTAACCCACTGAGCCACCCAGGCACCCCTGAGATAAGTTCTTGATGTGTGGCTTTTGATTTAAGTGATGATTTTATTCATTATTTAGTGAGTGCCTACTATATGCCAGGAGAGTTCTAGTATGCAAGAGGAAGAAGTGTGAGATAGGATTGCGTATAAATGCCTACTAATGCCATGGTAGAGAGATTAACTTTTATGGACATCTATCAAAGGATAAAAGCAGGAAGGGGACATGAATAGATATACACTTTGAGAAGATCATTTTGAAAACTACAGAGAATGTTTCAGAGAGTGAGACCAGTGGTTGTTAGTAGACCAAGTAGGAAGCTATAGCAGCAATCTTCACAAGAAATAAGAAAGGTCTGAAAAAAGGCAATGATAATGGAGATTAAAAAGAGTGTACATATTCAAAAAATAAGAAGGAGAGAGAATCCATAGAACTTGGTAGCTCACTGCCTATGAAAAATGAGAGGCAAGAGTCAAGAATGAATCCCAGTTTTGATGTTTAATGGGGTGATCAATGGCAGAGAGACCATTCATTCCGGTTAGACCAAGACAGTTCCAAGTTAGAGTAATTATTAGTGAAACCCTTTCAATCTTAAAATTTTCCTGCTTTAGATAAATTACATGAACACCCTTAAGAATGATCATGCTTTTCATGTAGTCTGGAAGGTAAGGAGAAAATTGGATTGGTAGTAAAGCAACAGCATTTAAGATAAGGCTCTCCAAAGAGAAATACTCTGTTCGCAAGCAGATTTGTGGGTATGGAGCTAGGAGAGAAACACTGAAGTTGAGATGTAGATTTGAGCACAGTCAGATGGAAATGAAAGTACAGAGATAGCATATAAAGAATGAAAAGGGAAAAACACTCAAGATAGAATCTCATGAAAAACTAAAGTTGAAAAGAAGAGGAATATACAAAGATTGGGAAGTGACTGCTGGAGACAGCAACCTATGAGGAAGAAAGCCAAGGAAATCAAGTTATAAGGACAAAGAAAAAAGAGAATTTCAGGAAAGACAAAGTAGGCAACAGTGTCAAGTACAAGTAAAATAAGAACCAATATCTCCATTAGGTTGAGCAATTTGAAAGTAGCTGATGACTTTGGCAAGGGCAAATTCAATGGCCTGATAGGGTATAATATCCAAATTACAGTAGATGGAAAGAGGCAAGCAATGATGTATAAAAGGAAAGCATGGACTTTGAAGTCAGACGTTCCATTTCACCTCCCCTAAGCTCTAAATGGTCTGTAACTTGGACAGGTTGCTTACCTTTAACCTTGCTCACTTTTCATTCATTCATCATACATTTCATTCATACATCATACATTTCATTCATATATCATACATTTATAGAGCACATAATAAGTGGCAGGCAGTATACTAAGAACAAGCTAGCCATGAATAACTTGTGTCCCTGACATGGAAGAACATGTCTTTTTACAATATAATATAAGGAGTGCTGTTAGATGTATGAGCAGCACATTCTACTGATTATAAGCCCCATTAATAATAATAATAAACAATTATCATTTATTGTTTCTCCTATATGCCAGACACTGTCCCTATATGAATTATTTCACTTTATTCATTTAGCATATCGTATACAAACAATGAGAAGAATACTGTTTTTAGTTTCAGTTTGTAAATAAGGAAACTAAGGCTTGGGGAGATTTAGGACTTGTTGACATCACCCTAATAAGTGGAATAGTGAGTACAGTCCAAACAGACTAATTTCAAAATAAACATTTTAAATTACTATTCTGCCTTCCATCAATATCATCAATTATCAGATTGTTTCATTTTATTCATTACTGTATTCCCTGGACCTACGTAGTTCTGGACACATAGTTCCTGACATATATTTGTGGAAAGAAGGTGAAAAGAAAGAGAAGGAAAGGGTAGAGCAGGGAGGGAGAAAAGAAGGAAAGAGGAAGGAAGAAAGGGGGAAAAAAAAGAGAAAGAAGAAGAAAGGAATAAAGACTGAAGGGAAAGAAAAAAGTCCTATAAGAAGGGATGGAGTGACAAGTTCTGTGTAGGAGTCAGAGAATTTTTATACATGAGCTAGATTAAAGTCATTTGTTAGGGTAAAAAAGAGAGGTTAATCTACAGCATTTTGCAAATAAGCTCTTTTTCACTCTCATCTGCCTCAAACGGCAGGCCTCATGCTTTCTAATCCTCTAAAGTTTTTTAACTTTGACCACATGACTGGGAGCCTCAACATTACCAATCACCACTTTCTTGCATATTTTGCTCTAAATCACAACTAAGCTTACTGACAAGCCTGAACTTCCTCTGACCCTCATGTCTTGCCAATCATATAAGATGTCAAATTCTAATAATTCTTTTCTCAGGACATCTTGTAGGACTTCTTATCCAAACACGTTAAGTTTTGGTAGAAAAGAATCACTTCTGGACAAAATGTCACCAGGAATACTAAGCAATATTAAAGAAACAGACCTCTTTCTGCATGATCTCTTCTTATTCTCTCATTTTAAACTTTCTTATGATTGCCACAATTATGAGGGAAGAACAAAACTCCCAGCTTCTTTAAAACGCACCTGACCTTCATTTCAATCATTGCTGCTGGTCTTTCAAACCTCTGATATTTGTTGTTTCTTACCTACTCATGGGTAAATCATGCCAAAAGTCATGAAAACAAAACAGTACAAAACACACTAACCAGTATTACTTGGGCAAAATGTTGGAAGTACATTCTACCTGTGTTCACTTGTTTGAACTGTTTGGAAAAATCACCTACTTACTTTTTATAGTTTTTATAGATGTAGGACAAAACCAAGCAGCAATCCTTTCTAACACATGACCTTTTAAATCTCCTGAATGCATTTGTTTTCCATGACTGTTACCTAGGTTGTTTTAGCATTATTTTTTTTTCAGTTTTAGGTAGTAACTTATTTTCATGTAAAGCCTAGAATACACATTTTCACAGGCCATGTATATATATATTACATTGCCTTTCTTTCATAACCCATATGTGGTCACCAAGAACCCAAGTTCCAAGCAAAAGATTTGTGAAATGTCAGCCCAATACTAGTCACACCTCCAAAACAATGGAAAATTGGTAAGTTTACTTTAGTCCCTACCTTAAAATCTTGTTTTATTTCAATATATGTTCCAAAATACTCAATTCTTAATTATTCTCTTGATTTTGTCTAACATCATACAACATGTAACCTGGTCTCTGAACCTAGTCTTCATTGAACAACACAAAATCCATGAATATTGAACAGAGAGAAGACCAGCACTGATTGAAGAAAACTTTTGCTGACTTTTATTGAAGATTAGACTTTGTCCTCCTAAACACCTGGTAAAGGTAATACCTTTGTTTCACTAAGTACCCCTTAATTTGGAATTACAAAGGCAATTAGCTCTCTAATGGGTTAGAGCAACTGAGGTGAGAGACTAGGAGAGAAACTGAAGAGCAGATGATGTCTGTTAAAGCCAAGAGAAAAATAACAAAAAACAACTGAATCATTCTTGGTAAAAAATCTTTCTTATAAATGTCTCTCCTCCTTTTTTTTTTTTTTTCACTCTTCAAAACTAAAGTGTGTCTAACTTTATTGCTTAGTATGTATGAGGAAAATCTAGTCTGACACCTTATATGTAAAGATTGGCAGTCATGAGCACATGGATCTCTACCTTAGGTTATTGATTGAGTATGTAAGTAGACATTACCTTCCAAAACTTCTGGATCATTGCTGGGTACCTAAACACTCAGGGGGAAAGGGAGAAAGATAGCTTCCAGCTTTATAAAAACAGTTTATTAAAATAGAAAATAACCACTGTAAGATTCAAAGTGGGCAGGCATTGAAAAGCTGAGATATAAAAGCGACAGCTGCAAGGTTATTTATTCAGTGAGAAAATAAAATTGCATAAGCTTAAGGTGTATAAAAAGTACCAAAGAAAGGTCTGCTGTGCTTGCATTTCATTTAGGAAAGCAATATCTTTGAGCAACCAGAGCACTTAGCACTAGACCTAGTTTATAGCTGGTGCTCAATAAATGTTAGTTGAATCTCAATAGCCTGATTTAAAAATGACACAAGTAGTTTAAAATTGCCGTGATGGTAACGAGTTTATACAGCCAGTACAGTGTAGCATTATAAGAATAACCCAGGCCCAGATTTCAATCTCACTCTGACACTAGCTGAATAACCATAGGCAAGTCATTTTACCTCTTCTGGATTTTTCATTTCAAAAGTAGGCATATAATATCTAATTTGCAGACTTTGTAGGAGAATGAAATGAGATTTTAAATGGTAGAATGCTTCTCAGTAAATGCAGATATTATTGTTGATATTTTTAATTAGAAAAAGAATTTTTATTGCCCTAATCTTTAAGGTTAAGGGACGAATCATTGTTCTTTATGGTATGTATGTGCAGGGAAATGGTATACATTTCTCCAAAACTCAATCCTATTTTATTATCCATTGACTAAAATATCCAATAGTATTCTGATTATTTTTGTTCGTCTTGTTCGCTTACAATTTGATAATACATTCTAAAGGTGATTGGGAGCAGACTGCCTCTCCTTCCTCAGGGTCAAATTGGCATGTTGATAGATTTGGCATAATTGTGTTCTCTGCTGGTTTGTTGTCATTAGGATAAACTGAAACACCATCAGGGCCATCTCAGTGCATTCAGTAAACTGAAGCAATGAAATCTTGCATCACTTTCCTGAAGTGGGTTGTTTATATTAACACATATTTACATGCATTGAAGATTCCATTGTGATGGCTTCCATCCTGAAGCAAAAGGCAATAGCTATTTAATGTACAAAGGAATTTCCCAAATGTGAAATAAATGCTGCAGGGCTTCAAATACAGTTATACAAAGGAATCAAAAGAAAAAGACTGAGTTTTAAAAAAAAAAAAGGTTATAAAGTCAAATACACAAATTATATTTCATTCTAGAAATGTGTAGATGAGCCCATTCTAAGTTTTTTTTTTTTTTTTTTTTTGTATCAATAACTAGCTTCGGTATCTGCATAACTAATAGTCACCGACTTGGTATCACACAAAATGAGCACCAAGTACATATTATAAAATCGATTTAAATCACAGTATTCAATATTTTTAAAATATATTTATTCTATGAATGTTTACATAGAATTTTGCATACCTTCAGTTTAGTTGATAATGAAACAATGCAAGAATTAAAATAAAGGATACAAAGCTTTTATAAACCACCAAGGACACTAAAGGATTTGGAAATATTTGTAAAATAAATACGTAGATTCTTAAAAAGTGAAACAAAGTAGTATGAATGATTTTTAGGTTCCCCTAAAATTATGTCTTAGATTTTAAAATATTCCAGTCAGAAGTACAAAATTTTAAGCAATGGAATTTTTTTTTTAAACCACATAAGTTAATCATCTATACCAATGCATTAGCTTTCTCATTTGTCAGCATTCTGATTAGGCTAATTTAAGTATTCATTCATCACAGAAAACTGTGGCATAAAACAAGTTTCTTTGAATTATATGTTTTGTTCAGTAAGTTATTGGTTCATATAATTATTTCTTTTGTGGCAACTCAAGAAATAGAGCAGTTATTAGTAAACTTCATTTGAAATACCTTACCACTGTTTCAAAGACATTTTATCACTTGATCTGTATGTATCAGTAAATCAAAGCTCATATATTTGTCTCACAATCTCAGCTCACAGAATGTTAAGTCAAGCTAATAAGCAGCATCAATCATATCCCACTGGATGAGGTAGTATGTATTACAGGCACTCTCCCTGTAATCCATCCATTATATGAAACATCTGCTACAAATTATCCAACCTCCAGTACTGCTCTATTTAAGTGCTCTGCAAGAGCCCACTGTCTCCATTTCCCCAAATGAGTTAGATGGTGGTATCAGGATTGTACCAAGTTCATTGTCACCATTTGACAGCAGTCATCTTTCAGTCTGTGCCAAACTCTTAATGGTACATTACATAATGGTATATGTTTTCTAACAGCTGTGTAGCAAAAAATCGTCCGAGTATAAAGCAGCAGCCATCAAGATACCCCTAAGACTATTCTTTCTCCATTATGTGTCATTGGGAATAATAATTCCAAATTCACTTCATGGTATATTTGGGAACATAAGCCACAAAGATATCTATAAATTATTCATAAGTGAATAGTGATAGTGAACAGATTTAAAAGCCCATGCTTTATTTTTTATCTTAATTTGCATTGCAGAATTATAATAAGTCATACACAATAAACCCAATATTGGATTTATATAAAGTTTTGCAGAACATGGCACTTTGCATATTTTAGCACCCCTTATAGAATTCCTGTAGGATTTCTTTAACTCATTTTTTCTTAGAATTTATTTAATTTAGTTTAATAAATTAATTTCAGGATAGCATCTGGGTTGCTTGAAGTTTTTAATAAAAAAGATGATTGTTTTTATTTGTTCTTGCAACTTGTACAATAGACTCTCAAATATCTATTTTCCATTTCAGAAAGATCACCTTCGATGGATGGACAGTATTATTTTTCTATTGGAATATATACAGTGTACACAACTTCAACTCATGTAAAACTACATTAAATGTTTATGCCTGCTTTACTACCTGCAATTGTCGGCTAATGTACCTTTCACCTGATTTATGTGATAATTGACTGAGAAGTGTTTGTGTTTTTCTAAAAAGAAGCACAGAGTTCTTTAAACATCTTAAACAGGGTGATATGGAGAGTCTCACACTGGCAATTAAATGCTTCAACCAAAAGTGGCACAGGTCATTTTAGCTCACAACTCAGTGTTCTAAACCAATCACTTAGCCTCATTTAACACAAAGGAGACAGAGTCCCAATGACAAACACACATTCACAAATTATACCTACCAGGATAAATTTCATGAAATTCCAATTTTATAAGACTGGTGTAGGGGAAGGATAGTGTCATTTTGTTTTGTTTTGCTTTGTTTTCCTTACAACATAAGTAGAAAAATGACCACACTCTCAATAAGATTTCAAGAAACTGGTATGCAAAACATTCTCAGAGACTAACACTGTTATTGAAACTACACTGACAACTTCAACTAAGCAGCACCAGTACAATAAGACATTAGAAAAGTGATTTACTGAATCATTGCAATTTACATTTGTTACCAATATGTTATTACAAAGGTGTTGCAGTTTTAGCATTAATGCTGATCACTAACATTTTCAAGTATTTAAATAGATTTTCCCCACTAGATTCCTATAGTCTCTGAGGGATTCCTTTCCACTTTTGCTCTCTGGTTTTCAGTGGCTTCTTTCCTTTGACTTTTCTCTTGTGTTATCCAGAGTGACTTCTTATCACACTTAGATAAAATCTAAACTCATCACCATTGCCCTCAAATCCCTCTGTCATCTGGCACCTACGGACCGGACCTTTTCCTCCTCTATCTTCTTTCTCTACTTTGCTTCCACCACACCTGAATCTGTTCTGTTCCACAATTCTGCTTAACTCATCAACACTTAGGAATGTTGCCACTGATGGTCTCTGCCTCAAAAACTTACCCATAATATGTATGTGGCTGGCTGGCTCCTTATTTATTTTTCAGCTGCTTATCTAATGTTTCCTATCTCACCTCCATCTTATCTTCACCCTACTTTATTTTCTTCATGGCACTTATTACTATCTGAAACTATCTCATTCATTTGTTTATTGGCCTTCTTTTCCTCCCTAGAAAGTAATCCTGATCCCCAGGGTATGACACACAGTAGATATTTCCTCAATATTGTTAAGCAAATTATGAAATGTAAGAATAAATGACTAATTCTTTTTCCCAAAGTGAATAATTACATTTTAAAAATCAGATATATAAAGAAGGATAGACAGTATATGAAGTAGTAATTGAATAAACAATAATCATAGGCATTTAATATTAAATATATTGCCATGTCATATGACATGACACTGTGAAATATGAGAAAAAAATATATGGGAATAATATGGTGGGCTCAGGTTTCCAGAAGTTTCCTATAATGGTAATCACAAAACAGTTCTTTGAAGCTTGGCACTCCCATCTCTATAATAAATACCTTAGCATTTTTTCATGATTTCACCTATTTTTTTGCAACATACACACATTTTCACAAGAAATGTTGATTGAAATATTAAAAATCAAATGCACATAGCAAAGGAAGACTTACATGCTGGCTTCTGGCTACACAGAGTGTATGGGAAAGAAACTAAATAGAAGTGCTAAAGAAAAGGCTTCTGTGTCCATTAAAGATTTTATGTCCATGAGACAAATTTTTGAACTATCCGTTGAAACATCAGCCAGCGGACAGCCCAGCACCTAATTATCTTGCCTTATTTGCAACTGTAGGGGCCCAACCCATGTCCTGCAAGCTTCGCTATGTATAGTTTGATCTGTTTGTTGGGATATGAACTCTCTGAGAGCAGCTTTAATTTACTGCAATAGGTGCATCACCATATTTATTGAATCTTCCTCTGAATTTCACATGGAATCCAATTAACTTGTATGGTCACCAATTACACTTAATTCAATTCTTACCTAAAATCTACCTACTCAATAGGTGGGCATAACTTCCTTGATACTACTCATCATACCAACTTTTGAACTCAGTCACCTCTGTTTTTGGTTATGAACAAATATGGGACATAAAGAATTTAATTGAACAATGTTGACTGAGTTCCATGTTTTTCATTTCACATAAGTTTTCAATATTGTTAGCTATACTGATATTTGACTGTTATTGATTCCCTATCACACAACTATTCCTGATCTTTTTGACTGTCTTCAGGCTCAAAACTAGCATCTTCCTACCTCTGTAGTTCACTGTTGTCATAATTTATTTCAATTGAAATTAATTGCTTTAACTTGACAGAAAAACTTTTGATATCTTCTTCCAGATTTTCTCTTTATTCTAACATTATTCTTGCAATTTATCCAAGCATGAAATTCTGGAATAATGTTTCACTCCCACCCTTGACTCTTCCTTTATAATATCTAATGTGTTGGTCCATCTCCCATTTAAAAACATTTACTAGCCCTCCACTATTTACAGAACAAGGTTCAAACTCATTGTCCTGGTATTCAACTTCCTTTTTCCCACTTTTATAGACTTTTGATACTCTGATCAAACTTAAATTGCTTTCCCTCTCTTCAAAAATACCTTGAATTTTCCAGTCTTTTAGCATATTTGTTTACTTATCTTTTATCACCAAATAATAATAAAGTCATCTGTTCCATCTTAAGTACCAGCCCAGAGAGAGGAACTGCCTTCTTGGAATCTTCACTTAAAAAAAAAAAAAAAAAAAAAAGGAAGAAAGAAAAAAAAATCCTTCCAGCCTCATTATTTAAAGAATTCTCTGTGACCTAGAGATATGAAGTATATTCCTAAGTCATTTTGGTTGGAAAATGACAAGGGCTGTATGAGAACTGGGTCTTATGGTACCCAGTCAGCCTTCATGTTTCAAAGCTGTCAAGTTTAGCTTTTTGGTTTTGTTTTCACATGGTAACATCTCTAAATCTTTCAGCCTTCTCCTTTTTTTTTTTCCTTTTTTTTTTTTAAGTCAATGTAGCAGTGGAAAACACACAGAGTATTTAATTATGGGTTTATAAAATGAGTTTTTTCAATTTTGCTCTAAAATTCTTTGATTTTTCTTTCTTTTTTTAAAAGATCTTATTTATTTATTTGAGAGAAAGAGAGCATGTGAACAAGTACTGGGGAACCTAAGGGAGAGTAAGAAGCAGACTCTCCACTGAGCGGGAAGCCCAATGTCAGGCTCAATCCCAGGACTTTGAGATCAAGACTTGACCCAAAGGCAACTATTTAACTAATTGAGCCACCCAGGTGCCCCTGATTTTCCATACTTTGTTGAACTTTATT